>NC_062544.1:85564360-85786860 GCF_016906955.1 Phacochoerus africanus | reverse complement strand
ACATGGTTAATAGCAAATCATTAGGTCAGTTTTTTCTAACAGTCTTAATTTACCTTTACGGTCATTTTGTAAGATGCTATTATTGTGGAAAATTAGATTCAAGCCTCAAATCACCTGTCACAACACTGATTCCTGTTGAGTACAGATATGATCTCAGAATCCTTCTTAACACAGAAATGAAAGCACTCATTGCTAATCAGTGAGATCCATCCACTATGGCTGCTGTCACTTCTTGTATTTTAGGATTCCCAAGGAGAGGTTTGATATCCATGGATTAGTTGTATGGGGATGAGTCCAAGAAATAAGAAAAGTGGAGGTAAAAAAATTGCATCTTTTGACTTTGTTGCTACCGCCCTTGCTTTAATGACCCTGAAGGTTTTACACAGCTACTTCAGGATAGGTGAGGGATAAGCCAGGATACAAATTGAATCACATTTTACAATCTTTTGTAAAACTTGCCACTTACAGGAACCTTGACTTATTTCTTTGTAAGTGAAAGATTTCATTTATCACCTGAAAAATTATCCCTAGCTTTCCTCATCTGCTAACTTTAGTTTTCATGTGTGAGGATTTCTTTGGGGCTCAGCACACCTGTTGATGCAAAAGGAAAAGAGAAGAGAACCAGAAAAAAAAAAATGAAGAAGAAGAAGCACTGTTTAGGGATGCTGGGGTATATATGGAGTATGTATAGAGTTTGAGAATATTCAGTACTTTTGAGTATGAGGGAAGAGTATGTCTTTCCGTTAAATTTAATTAGACTACAAGAGTCCCATTGTTAAAAGAAAATGTTATCATTTTCTTTATGGACCCTGCTAGGTCCCTGTGTAATGAAAGGATAGTTTTCATGTATCTGCTAGCAAGTCCTCTGTTGAAGATTCAGTAGAAATATTTATAAACTTGATCGTGCCTCTCAGCTCAATCCACCTTCTTCAGCCATTCTCTCCACTGCCCTCAGATCCTTAGGAAAACGTACAGGAAGAAGTAGTTTCTTTGAATATTTTCGCTGTTTTCTCTTGGACCCGCTGTCTGCATTTTTCACCGGCATTGTTTAAGTCATCGATATTGTTTATAGTGTTTTCATTCCAAACTGAAAGGAAGGGGAAGGCATGGTTGCTAATTATCTACATGAGATAGAAATGGGGTTGATCTGTAAACTCACATGTGGTTTATATAACTACTTGTACATAAACTTCATCTTTCAGAGAAGGCATTGAAGATTGCAAAGAGTTAGGGTCCCAATTCTACTTCTACTGTGTTCTGTAGCCCCAAGCAAGTTGCTTGACCTTTTAAGCTCCTAACTTACCCTTCAGGAAGGTGAAATAGGTTGGGTCAGACTATGTCTAATGTCCCTGGCAGTTCCAGGTTCTGTTAATTTGCTGTTGAAACAGGTGTACAAGTGTGAACGAGGATGCTGTTTTGATTGAAGGTTCTGCTGACAGGTGTGTTAGTCTGGGAATGAGTCACAGAGGAGGTAAGGTTTTGAATCATGGAACAGCTTAGTTTGTGGGAACAAAGTGCTATTTGGGGGGATCTATAGCCCAAAAGGATTATTTATGAGTGGCATATAGTGAGGAGAACTGATTGTTTGGAATCCAGGGTATGAACTCCGTGTTACTAGTATGAAATGAGCTGAAGATTGATAGGATCTCATCTGAGACTTGTTATTAGAAATGTGGACTGCTTATCAGGAACCTAGCAGTCAGTACAGCGTCGAGAGGAGGTGAGCTGTATTCAGTTGGGGGTTGGGGTTGGGCTCTCTATGTGGTGGGATAGTGGTTGCCAATACCATATATGACTTAGAAGTTACTAAAGAGTTTCCTCCTTTCGCATGTCTTCTTGGGGTTTTTAACTGGTGCCTGAAAGCGCACCTTAACTTCTCATTTTTTGAGGGGTTGATAAAAGTTCTTTAGGGAAGGATAACACATCAAAGAGGAAAAAAATGGACTCAGTCCATGAGAAATCACAGGTTTGGCTGAGGTTGGTGAAATGGGGAGTAAACAAGGAGGAGGCAGGGAATGACAGCTGATTGGAAGGAATACCTTGAAGCCTGTATTTGCAGATTCATAACTTTGTACCTGTGGCATTTAATAGCTGCCGAGGAGTGCCCTTCCCCAAATGTCTCCTTTAAATATTTACCCACTTTACTTATGGCACCAACACTAGACTACTCTTCAGGGTGTTACTCGGCTGGTTCATTGATGGAGTATTTGGTGGTTTAAATGAAATGTAGATTAGGTGAAAATAAATTACTTTCAATATGGTCAAGGAAGTGAAGGCTGTAAATAAAATATACATTCACAAACAGACAAATGCTATTAGGAAATAGAGCTCAGTCCATGCCAAGCTGTTAGTGTCTAAATTGCCTTCTTTCTTCCTGGCTTGCAATTAATTTTTGCTTGTGTGTTTGGAGATTGGGGGAAGGGTAGTAGCCTAATGGGTAATGATTTTATTTTAGTATTTTGATTAAAGAGACTAAATAACTTGGACCCTTGGTAACCATAAGGACTAAAGCCTTATCCATCAAGCTTAATTTCTAGGCAGAAAGTTGTGTTTGTATTTTTGGATAAATTTAGTGTTGAGCTGTATATAATATGAAGTGATGATATGGTGCTCATTTTCTACCCATTTCCCCTCCCCCTTCTTTTACTGTCTTTCCTTCACATTTTCTTTTCTTTCTTTAATCCTTTGATTAGCTTGCTTCTGCCCTGTTCACAAATCTTCAAGATGTATCCTTTATAACCATTTGCTTTTGAAGAGGTGAAGAGAGGAAAGACCTACCATTATTTGATTTCTACTGGTTTCCCAGTATTTGCAAGCCTCCCTCCGTGTTCCACTCCCCACACACTCATACATACAGTAATTCCATTCCTTTCCCTGCCTCCATCCTCTATCTGCACTGCTACTTTATCTTCTTCTATTGGGCAACCCAAGTGTCTTTGGGGGAAAAAAAAAAATGTAGGTATTCCTCTCCTGGCAGGTAGACATTTCTCAGAGGATACTCTGATTATCTTGCTTACTTTTATAGGTATCGGGATGGTATGAAGTTAACTAAGTTAGACTATGGATGCTTTCATGATACAGAGGTTGTAAACCTATGTACTGAGTTTATAACAGAACCAGGAAGAAGCACAAAGGTATATAGATGTGCTAGTGCAGTTGTCAGTCAGGAAATTTTAAGCTGTAAAACTATTATTTTATGAATGAATCTCATCTAGAACTGAAATGCATAAAGTAGGTAAAAGTCTTCCACCATTTTGATTGACTTGAGGATTGGGTGGGGTCAGGGCCTTTGTATCAGCATCCTGCCCTGCACACATACAACCAGGGTGCTGCTGAAGCTGCCCTGGTGGAAACCTGGGGCTCCTCAGGATACAGTCTGGGAACGATGAGCTGGTGATTAAGTGTTTTCCTTCAGCCACATCTCTAAGAGGCATGGTCCTTTAGTGGCAAAATAAATAATAAATGGATAACTTGATAAGGAAATCTGTTCCAAGAATTCATAAATACCAAAGTTTTCTAATCAACTAGGAGCTTATATAACATACCTCTGGAGTAATGTTGACAATGTGTGTGTGTATATGTATGTATACACATATATATGCTGAGGGGGAGGGGCACCCTCTTCAGAAGTTCTTAACCTATGTCCCACCTTTTCCCAAAGGGTCCATAAATGGATATGAGTAGAAAAAAAAATTTATTTTCAATAAGGTCTTACTGAAATTTGACATTTCATTTAATCATCAGTATAGGCAAGTAGTGTTGACAGTACCTGTGAATTTGTCACCAATAGGAGTTCCCCGTGGTACAGCAGAAAGAAATCTGACCAGGAACCATAAGGTTGTGGACCTCGCTCAGTGGGTTAAGGATCCAGCATTGCCCTGAGCTGTGGTGTAGGTCGCAGACACAGCTCGGATCTGGCGTTGCTGTGGCTGTGGCATAGGCTGGCAGCTGCAGCTCCGATTCGACCCCTAGCCTGAGAACCTCTGTATGCTGCCAGTGCAGCCCTAAAAAGCAAAAAAAAAAAAAAAAGCCACCAATAAAAATCACAAATATTTTCATATCACATTTTTATTGCGGATATCTCAAAATACTATTTTTGCTCATCATTCTAAAATTACAATAGTTATCAGAACTGCTCCTAGATCTTGTTACTTGGTGCGTTAATAAAGAAGCTCCTTTTTACTGTATGATACAATTTATAGGACTGTATTTCAGTACAGTTGGCTTTCTTGGTAACCTTCCATATTTTATTTTGGGCACCTAAAAACATTGTTCTGAAAAGACCTCACCAACCATGGGCTTTACCAGACTGTCAGAAAGGTTCATGGCACAAAAGAAGTGAGACCAATGATTAGATAAATTATTTGCTGGAAGAAAAAAATTATAATTTTTCACCACATTAGCTGAGGAATTCTTGCATTTACTTAGGAAAGATTTGCTATTTATTACTTTTTCGGATGCGTATTTTTCAAGGGCCTTTCCTTCCAGAGCATGTGAGGAGGGGTTACAATCATCGCAATGACATTTAAAACAGCAACAAAAACCTTCCAGACAACCTTTTTCTCCACATTTAGTGCCAGGCTTGGGGAGAGAGTGCCTTTGCCCTTAGGCTGGAAACTTCAGGCCAATTAAACCTCGCCTTTACTGTCCGCCTACCCCTGCAGTTAAAGCTGTCATCGTCACTGGACAGTAAGTGCTGGGAGAAGTTATTCCCTATCACGTCTGTCCCCACATCGCTTAGCCTGCACAGTTGATACTCTTTGTAATTCTTTGTGGAAGGATGGAATGATTCAGAAGCACATTTCCTCAGCTCACAGTGTTGCCCACCCAGAAGTCGGCATATGCCTAAGGAAAGCCTGGTGGAAGGAGGGTGGGCCCTGCACTCAGAGAGACAGAGTTGGGCCAAACTCCAGCCCTGTCCTGCTCCCTGGCCCCTCTCTGGACTTGCTGTTTCTGTATAACACAGGACCAGTGGTTGTAAGGGGTAACTGCACAAGCCCCAGCCTCCTTCATCTCCTTTCATTGGTAAATTTCTAACCTGTCTGTGAGCACTGGGACCCTCAAGATGGTTCTAGAAATATTTATGCTTTCTTCTTTTAAAGTCAACTTGTGAATCCCAAGATTTGAGCTCCTCAGTTAAGCTGACCTCTGATGAGTTGGTTTGCATAATGGATAAAATGATGTGGTTTTTTGCCACAAAATGGGTGTTACTTTATCAGCAAAATCATAAGCAATTTAGGAGCTTGTAATGACCCTGCCCACTTGATTGTTCCTCTAAGATATGAGGCCTATAACTTTTACAATCCCGAATTGCCTTCCCCTGATTTTAAAAATTCTTTGTTATCTCTCCTAGAATATCATAGAGGGAAGATTTAAATTTTTAATTCCCAGCCCCTAAATATGCATAATGGCAAGTATAGCTTATTTGAGGAGAAATCTGCACTGTTGGAAAATTTTATATGAATTAGTTAAAAATGCAGTGGCAGAAATATTTGTTTAAATTAACCTGATAATAAATTATTTCAGTAAGCAAACAGTGTATCAAGTAAATAGTCACCTAAAAATTATTCATATGTTCAAATTTTATAGGGTTTTTGCACATGGCCTATACAGATATTCAGCCACATTTTTTTCTTAGTGATCTTCAATAGAAGAGAGAAATAAATATTGTAAATGTTTAATAATGACTTTGGGATGCAGCATAATAAATTTGCTTCATGGTATTACACTGTAAGAGCACATATTTATTGGGGTTGAGGGGTTTGGGAAAAGTTAAGTTTCCCAGGAAGCTTCTATTTTAAACAGTCAAAATGCATTTACCTTTGACTTCAGCTTTTTTTGGTTTCTATTTTTTTTTTTTTTTTTTTTTGCCTTTTAGGGCCACGCCTGAGGCATATGGGCGTTCCCAGGCTAGGGGTTGAATTGGAGCTGCAGCTGCCAGCCCACACCACAGCCACAGCAACTCAGGATCCAAGCCTTGTCTGCGACCTACACCACAGCTCACAGCAGCACCAGATCCTTAACCCACTGAGCAGGGCCAGGTATGGAACCCAGGTCCTCATGGATCCTAGTCGGGTTCATTACCGCTGAGCCATAAGGGGAACTCCTGATGAGAGCTATTCATAGTGCTTCTCTGCCTTCTAAACCTAGTAAGCTGAGTTTACTTTGAATCTTATTCCTTTGAAATCCAACAGTGTTACTATGAATATAAACTATTGGACTTTGCTATATAATTCAAGATGCCCTCAGGAATTACAGAGATGTATACAGTTTTTTTTGCCACTAACTAAATGGCCCAGACTGTGCCTTTTTTCTGTTTTCTTCTGATCCCCCAACTTACTGCCACCTCAGTGTTGCAGGGATCTTTTGCTGTATGTTTCACTCACTCATTGAAGTGTGAGCCTCGGGGTGTTGCAAAGCCATTCACAGGGCTCTTTGTGTTGACATTTGTTTATGATAAATGTAACTCAGGTAGCAACGATGCTAATGGATTGGAATAAAGAAACCCATCAGCCTTAGTTCGTGGAAGAAATGCTGAAAGGGCTGAACCAGAACAGTTGGAATAGAAAAGAAGGAACGAATTCCAGAGATGTTCTGAAGGAGTAGAATGGACAGGAATTTATGAATGTTCACTTACGGAGGAAACAAACAAAATTCAGATTTTTAATTGAAGCTATTTGTTATGTTTATTTTCTAACAGTACTAGCCACTGTAGAAAAAAATTTAAACACACATAAAAGAGGAAAGAACATAAAAATACCCATAATCCCAATTAACTAGAGATAGTGTGATTTATGCTCATTATATACACACACATATTTATGTTCTTTATATGTACATATATACATGTATACACATGTGCCTATGTATATCTTTCATTCATTCATATGCTATACTCACCTTTTAATTCCCCACTGATTAAGTTGTATTCAACTTTTACTCTCACAGATAATGAATGCTGATGTGAACATTATTATAGGTAAATATTTGTGTACATCTTTAATTATCATTTCCTTAGGATTGATTCTCAGAAGTAGAATTATTGGATCCCAAAAAGTATTTGTGTTTTAAAGGTAATCGCTAGACATTTCTACATTCAATATTTCCATGTTGTGCCTTGAAAGATTATACCAATATATACTTCACATAACAGCCTTTTAGCCCAGGGGACTGGATGAGTGGTGACGCTATTAATTGAGTTAAACTATATGGAGGAACCTAGTTTGTGGGAGGAAGATACTGGGTTTATGTTAGGATATGATAACTGAATTATTTTCATTAATTCCTTAGCTATTCAAATTCCATTGGATAATATTTGTGATAATGACAACAGTAATACAAATAACAACTGACATTCATCATATTGTTATTGTGCACCAAGCCCCTTGTGTGAATTATCTCACAATTATCTCACCCCTGAGTGGTGGTAAAATTACCCCTATTTTATAGAAGAGAAAACTGAGGTCTAGAGAACTTGAATAACTTGACCAAGTAGTAGAGTAGGTAATAAAATGAAAACTTAGGCCTTCTTAACAAAGAGATCTTAAAAGTACATTATATAGAGGAGACGAAGCCACAGTAGTTAAGTTGTATCCTCAAGAAAATAGTATGGTAAAGAGCTATAGTGAAAGAATGGTAGGCATAGTAGATTCAGAATAGGTCTACCTATTTTTCCTAACATATTGCTAATTCATCTCTTTTTTATTTTTCTTCCCACCCAGATATTGCCCATTGTTCAAAGCTAAGCCAACATGATATCATCAGCTACCTCCGCCCATTTCTTTTTCCCCTCCTTTTGGGTCCCACTTGATGTCTGCCTTCATTGACCTTCATTGCATACTGCCTTGCTCTAATAGTTATTTTCAAATGCCACGTCTTCTCAAATATACTGTGAGCCACTTTTAAGGCAAATGCTTTTGGTTAAGTCCTTCAGACCTTTTTGTAGTCATCAGGGGCCAGGCACTGGGCTGAACATCTCCTGTTTCATTTGTCCTGGCCTGGGCTTGTGAGAGTAATACTATTATTATCTGAACTTTGTAGAGGAGGGATCTGAGAGGTAATTTGCTCAAGTTCAGACACAAATGCGTACACCAGATGTAACCCTTAATTGGTACACCTCCGTGACTGAGAGTGACTGGAAGGAGAGTTGTTATGTGGATGGGCAGGGAAAAAAAGGAGAAAGGGCTTTCCTTTTCAAGAGATCAGTATGAGGAATGGGAGTAAAATGTGAAGAAATGCTGGGCAACAGCTAGTAAATGTTCTCATGAATCAGGACCCAAGTGTGACTGGAGGAACCTTCAGTGCAGCTCTAGGGAGGCTGAACTTTTTTCTGTATTGGGAAGCATTGAAGATTATTTGAGCAGTAGGATAACTCTGGGTAGTATGAAAGCAAATACCAGAGCAGTGATTTTCATCCTAGCCTCCCTTTGCCAAGGTGTCTCTAAGAGGGCTAAAGGGATACGAGAAAGCTTAATTAAACCTGTGTATTTACCTATCAGGAAGTTCCACAGGCCAAATCAAACATCATACTCATTTGCTTTTTGTAGGAATCATAGTACTCTATGATAACCCTTGATCTCTCATTCTTTCCCAAAGCACTAGTTGTCATTGGTTGAGAGGAAAAGAGATGATTACTTACAGTTTTTTTTTGGTTTGTTTCTTTTTTTTTCTTTTTTTTTTTTTTTTTTTTGCTCAGAAATTAAAATAATTGTACATTGGACATAATTGGAAAGAATGCTTGGTGCCTAAGAGCATCATTCAAGGAAGAGGTGCCCTAGCACTGACGAGTCAGTGGTGTGAAGAATCATGGCAGATGGTTCTTTATGATAAAAGCAGAGGCAAAAGTTGATGCCAGTATTACAGCATGAACCTTGCAGGGTATATAGTGTTTTGTGTTTTAATGACACTCGATGTGAAGAGTGAGGAAAAAATTAAAAATTAAAACTTGGAGTTCCTGTCGTGGCGCAGTGGTTAACAAATCCGGCTAGGAACCATGAGGTTGCGGGTTCGGTCCCTGCCCTTGCTCAGTGGGTTAACAATCCGGCGTTGCCGTGAGCTGTGGTGTAGGTTGCAGACGCGGCTCGGGTCCCGAGTTGCTGTGGCTCTGGCGTAGGCTGGTGGCCACAGCTCCGATTCAACCCCTAGCCTGGGAACCTCCATATGCCGCAGGAGTGGCCCAAGAAATAGCAAAAAGACAAAAAAAAAAAATTAAAACTTAAGTAACATTTTTTTAATACAAACTTGTATTTTATTTATTTTTGGATTTTTTAAAAATAGAGGTATATTTAATTTATAATGTTGTTTCAGGTGTACAGCGAAGTGATTCAGTTATATATGTATATATGTATGTGTGTATATATACACACATAAATACCATGTGTATATATGTATTCTTTCAGATTCTTTTCCATTATAGGTTATTATAAGATATTGAGTATAGTCCCCTGAACTGTAGAGTAGGACCTAGTGTTGATATATTTTCTATATAGTAGGATGTATATGTTAATCCCAAACCCCTAATTTATCTCTCCCCCTACTTAAGTAAGATTTTTAAGGCAGAAAATATAAACATTAAACAAGAGCCAAACCATATCACTGAAATTTATATAATGTCAAAAATACATCTTAAAAAAAATACATCTTAGATTAAGAGGAGAAAAACATAAATTCTTTTTCAGAGTCCATATTCAAGTATCAGACATGTAAACCAGCTTTTTATTTCTTTCATTTAAGCTTTGAAGAAACCATCCTGAAAGCAAGTTTGAAGCATATGAAAGATTAATCTTTAAATTAGATATCTTACAAATCTAATGTTTTAAAAATAAAATGAAACCTTTCCTTGGACATTCTCTACTTCAGTCAAATTAAAAGATTATCTTCTTGCCAGCCCAGTTTAATGTGTTGTCTAGAATTTCATAGTTTTTTCTTCATTCCTTTTTCTCCTTCCTGGATTCTGCTTCCTGAAAATATTCTTTAAAACTTTCTTGACAATCTTTTTAAGTGAGAACCATTTTCATATTTTTCTCTACTCTGAGGGCTAGGTTATTATATGATAATCTTGTTGTGAATCAAACAATCTGTAGGAAAAGAAAAAAATACCATGGAAATACCATATTTATGTGTTCTCTCAAGTCAGTGGCTCTGAGAGATTAAAAAAAAAAACACATTAACAACAAATGATTTTCTTGTTTTTTCTTTATTAAAGTTTAAGCAAAATTGAAAAATAAAAATCATTTACCAGTGATTCTGAATATTCCTCCTAAATTCACTGGTTTTTTTTTTGTCTTTTTGTTGTTATTGTTGTTGTTGTTGTTGTTGTTGTTGCTATTTCTTGGGCTGCTCCCGCGGCATATGGAGGTTCCCAGGCTAGGGGTTGAATCGGAGCTGTAGCCACTGGCCTACGCCAGAGCCACAGCAAGGCGGGATCCGAGCCTCGTCTGCAACCTACACCACAGCTCACAGCAACGCCGGATTGTTAACCCACTGAGGAAGGGCAGGGACCGAACCCGCAACCTCATGGTTCCTAGTCGGATTCGTTAACCACTGTGCCACGACGGAACTCCCAAAATTCACTAAGTTTTAATGTAATCTTCTCCTAGGTTGTAGAAACCTTTCTTTTTGCTAATACCAAATCTCCAGAAACTCTACTAGATGTGTTTACCCTCTTAAAGACCAAATGGCAAAAATTTACTTACGCAAGAAATTTATGGAGAGCCCTTTTATGTCCTATTATTAACACAATATGGAAACCCATAGATTTTTGACTACGATACTGAGTCCCTTAAATAAATTGTGGAGTCTGGAGAGAGTTTAAAACAGTAACAGTTTGGAAGTTCAAAATAGACATAAGTTCAAAATAAGTTCAAAATAAGTTCAAAATAGACATAAGTCTAGTATGTTTGTTTTTTTCTTCAGCCAAAAAGGACAGAAACCACACACCTTGAAAATATATTTGGGAGTATACACATATACATATATTCCACTTAAGTATGTTTCTCTTTAAAACCCATCTTTGAATAAAGTGGGTGTAATGTGCTACTTTTAGAATGGAAAATGCATTTACTGCCACGTCTCTGTTCAGATTTATTTCCCACGTTTTCTTGAAGACCAATGTTAACTTAGCAGGAGAAGTTACTAGCAGTGCCTGTTGAAATTCTCCTCACTTTTACAAAGTAGATGTTAATAAGCTAGCAAGAAAGATTTATGTATTTCCTTCTAATTCCATAAGAGAACATGTATCTTTGTTAATGTTAAGGGTGGGGGCCTCTCATTATGTTATAGAATAATCTGCTTTAGCAAAGGTTTTTCTCCTCGAGAACTTCATAACATTTAAAGGTTAATATGTTAGGTAAAGAACAATATCTTAAGATAAGCGTTTTTATTACAGGACATGCTGGGATGGTTTTTATTAAATTATATGATGATTTGAATGGGGAGGAAGAAGTACATTGCTTCTTTGCCCTCAACTTTAATGCCTTTAATCAAATAATGACCTTCTGGAAAATAGTTAATTTTAAGCATTTGGAAAGATCAATACCACTTTGCCACCAAAAAATGGCCCAGACGATGAAATTTGATGTATTTAAAGTATCATCTCACCCTTTTAACCTAGTAAATAATTTAAAATGCTTTCAGTATTGCTTCACCGCTGTTTTGTTTCTCACTGTTCTAAGTGTCATGATTGTTCTCGAAAAAAGGTTAGAAGTGGGTGTGTGAGGAAATATACAGGCCTCACACCTAGAAGTAGGATTGTACCTCCATCAGGCCTTGTATATCTCGGGGTTAGGGGCCTGGAAGAAGTACTATGTTTTAATAATACTCTATTTGAGGGAGTGTGTATAAAGTCCAAAGTGTGAAAACGGAACCCTTCTGGAAAGGTTAAAAGGGTGATTTAAAACATCATTAGTCACTTTACATCTTTTGTGACATCTTTAAACCTTTATATTAGGGTGAAGGATTCAGTAGCTCAAACAATTAGAACCCCCTCCCCAGCTTATAGAACATTGATATGAAATTACTCTCAAGTGCCGACAGCTTTGTAAATAAAAAAAAAAAAAAATTGCCCTCTATTAGCATGTTTGTGGGCAGATTAAAAACTGTCTTCATTAGCATAAGTAACACTTACAGATTCTTTTAAAAGTAGAAAATTATTTGCTGAATGATAAATTGCTAGCTTTATAGTTAGTTGTTGTTGAAAATGTACTCATTCAAAATGCCTGGTGTAGTTTAGTCTACAATACTGAATTTTTTTTGTGTGAGAAGTACTATTTAATGGATTATGTACTTAATCCTGTTCCTACTACTTGCTAAAATGTAATTCATGCTTTCCACTAAAATGTTTGTATCAAATACCTCCCTATTTAGATTGATTTCTTTTAATATCATATATTATTATACTATATGCCCCAGAGATTGGAACAAAATACTCTTGAAAATAACACATAAAAGATGGGGGGGGGGGAGATAAATACAGACTATAAAATGTTTTGCTTTTTAGAACTCAAATTACCATTCTATTTTTTAAAATGTATTTTTCCTTCTTAGTTGCAGGAGGAATTATTTGTCATTTTCTTTCTCTTTTTATAGTTCTTGGGTTGAAAATGTATATGTACATAATGGTAATACATACATATCTGTATCTTGTATTAAGTGACTTTTTTTTTCTCAGAGAATACTGAATCTCTTTTCCCCTGGAAATCTAGTTGTGTTACATGCTCCCGGTTTTGTCACAGACCAGGCGTTATAAGGGTTCTCTTTTTATGTGTGTGAGGCATCCTAGGTACAATAATTCCTTTCGTGAAAGGAGGCTGCTTTCCTGACTCAGTTAAAAGCATTCTGCACTCTTTATCCGTTAAAATGTTAGAAGCAAATTGACTTGAATTAACTGTTCTAAAAAGAGTAGAGTGGAAATCAGAGATTGAGTTTGGGTGGAAATTAGCAGCTGAGAGATGAAGGTGCCAGGATTTTTATTTAAATGTGGTACAACAAGGTTCTGTCAGTAAAGCACATCATTAGAATATTGAGTTTAGAACTGCTAATTTTTCCTTTAAAATGAGCATACAGTCATGTGTTTCATGGACCATGATAAACTGCCATTGTGTTGTCATTGAGTTTGTTTGGCTTTTTTTTGGTACTGGCTTGGCAGTCGTTCTGCATTTTCTCTTTTTCTCTTTCTCCCCCCACTCCTGCCCATGATCTTCCTTGTCTTTCAGAAATCCCTAACCAAAGCCAGTCCAAAGAATGTTATTGATTTCATGCAGCCTGAGGTTTAGCATCTTCTGCACCATTTTCTTGCTTATGGTGGCAAGACATTTGCAGATGGTTCTTGGTTCCTATGAAGTACATAACAGTATTTCCTTTGTGGCAGATGGATTGAAGACTTTTAGTTCTCAATAAATGTAGGTTTACAATACATAACTTTACAGGATTTGTGTTGTATATAACAGGTTTGAACATATTATCTCAGAATTCATCTGCATGGCATTTTCAGCTTGTTCAGGGTCCATGCCAGTTTTTTTAAGTAATAGGGGGAGTGCTGTGATTGATAGCAACAGCTCAAGGCGTGATTTTGAATAGAAACAAAGGGTTTAGAACAGAAGGTGTCAAATTAAACTTTGTCAGTTTGAAAAGTAGTAACATCCTGAAAGTTTTACTAATTTATTTACATGTGGCTACTGTTTATATTTTGCCCTCTTTATATGCAGTGTAATGTTGCTTGGCAAATTTACTACATTTAAAGTTTAGGTTGTTCCTTGTGCCATTTTAGTTCTCTGAGAATAGATCGGTCTCATTATTTTAAGGCTGTTCGTCTCCTGTCTTTTTTCTATCGTTCGGAACACTTGTGATCTAATTTAATTGTCAGAGCGGTTCCCTACTCCCTGCCTATGGTCTCACAGCATTTCAGGCCCCGGAGACCTGGCTTAAAACCTAATTTTGTTCACATTTTACAACAAAGTGCTGCATTTTATTCACCCTCTCTCTTCCACCAAGTCAATCTGTGCATCTATCACTTAAAAACCAACATGGTGCTTAGGGAAATCATTATTTTTATTTGTCAGATATTCCCAAGCTTATTGGCTTTAACACTGTCACTTATGGAAAAGTGACCTAGAAAAAGATATTGGGAAATTAGAAAGCATTTGGCTCTGTTAGTCGTTTTATGCAAAACATACATCAGATTACTGTCATCGTTAACGGAGTCTCGATCAATCAAGATTTGAGGTACTCAGAATATTCTCAGGTTATTTAAATAGTATTGTAATAAATTAATCTTATTTTTTGCTGCTGTAAATTGAAACTAAGCCAGTTTATTTCTCTGCTGACAAGGAACTAGCTTGTCAGGATATCTGTTTTCCATTATTTGTTGAGATAGACACATCAAGAAAAGCATACCCCTCCTCCCCCATTTTTGTTTTTTGGAATATCCTTGTAGAACTAACAGTTCCCAGCTGCACTGTTAAATATTTTTCTAAGAAGCATCTGATTTCAGTCTCTTAAAATCATCATGTCTCTTGAAAGGCTAGCAGAGACATGCTTCAGATTTGTAATTCGTCAAATTATTTTTAGATAAGGAATTAGAAGTATTATTTAAGGGCAGAGGTTAATAGCAAACTACTGGAAATGTTATGTTAGTCACGGGCAATTAATAAAAATAAGAATCCGTCTCATAAGTATAGAGGCACAGAAGTGACAATATGAGCAAAATATTTGTTGAATGAGTCAGGGCTCTTTTTCTGAAATATTTGTTAAACCAGCATGAGTGTGATTGTTTAGGAATTAGCTATCATTATTAGCCATTTTAAAAGAACTAATGATTTTCTTTTCCAAAGAACATCTGTGATCCACATGTTTTTTCACATATATCCAAGTGCTAACTGATCTCTTCGTTACTTTAAAAAGTTTCTAAAAGGATTTGAAAAATTATTGGAGTTTTTAAGCTCTCTCTCAAGAAGATTTTCTTACATGAATTGTTCTTAATTTGACTTTTAGCAATTTTTAGTTACAAGCATTTATTTCTAAAAAAAAATTAAGATGCTCAATGTCAAGCATTTATTACAATAGTATAATAAAAAAAAAACAGTTTTCTGTTCTATTCTTTATGAACCTTCTAACATGTCCTGAGTAAATAAAATTATAGTGATTTGCTGTGTTTACACATGGGGGCCTGTCAATCGCCATAGCTAAAGAATGGAGACAAGAGGTTGAGGGGTGGAGAATAATCTTAACCACAGTTAATAGTCAAACCTACAGGAAGATCTAGATCTAAAACCTGCCCTGCATCAAAACTTAGAGGTAAAGTATAAAGAAATAGCTTAGATGTAGGAAAACATAAAACATTTTCATGGCTTACTCCAGAGAGCAAATATTTGCCAGTAAGAGCTAAATAAACATCTCTGGGCACCACATGCAAGTGGGTCTCAAAAACTTCAAATACTCAAGTATGGTTCTGTAGTTAATGTTCTATTCATGTAAATAGAGCTAAAACATGACGTTTCAGCATGTGATTCTGGAAAGAAACAAAGAACTGCCATGGTTGGAAGAGGAGCATGTTCAGTGGTGCTGCCATCACAATTATTTTTATTTTTTATTTAGCTAACAAACTTTCAGGTAAATTTTCAGTTTATTGCCTGCCCTCTTACCTTGCAATTATACATTCAGTGGTATCAATTGGGTGCATGATTGCATGACCATCCCTAGGTAAATATTTGTTTAATTAGCATGTTGAGTAGAGACTCAAAGGCCTCTTAGAAACACTAGTAGATGTCATGAAGTTTTGCACCTGTCACTCTTGCCTGGGTGGTAGGAGGGCCTTCAGAAGCTTATGTATCTGTCTCTTTTTCTTTTAAAAATCTCTCAAATACGCTTTGCTTCTTCTCACTGTATATTACACTTAGAAATTTTCCAGTGAGAAGAAAAAAAGGAAAGTCATACCATTTTCTTTTTTTTAATTAAATTTTTTATTGAAAGTTGTTCATTTTTTATTATAGTATAGTTGATTTACACCGTTGTGTCAATTTCGGCCTTATAGCATGGTGACCCAGTCATCCATATATATGTATACATTCTTTCTCTCATCTTATCTTCCATCATCTTCTATCCCAAGAGACTGGGTATAGTTCCCTGTGCTGTACAGTAGGACCTCATTGTTTATCCATTCTAAATGTAATAGTTTGCATCTACCCACCCCAAACTCCTCATTCATCCTACTTTCTCTTCCCTCTCCCTTGGCAACTATTTTCTGCTCTCACCCAAAGATAACATTAAAAAAAAAAAAAAAAAGCAAAACTCCCCTTGGCCAGTTCTAAAAATCAGATACTAAGTTATACTTTTCCCCATTCCCATCCAACTAATTTACTTGAATTTCCAAGAAACCTCTTTGTCTTAGGTCCAAAAAGCGGAGCCAAAGATAAGGAATCAGGGGCTGATGATTTTGGTGAGGAAGTTGGAAAGGGTTTGGGAGGATGAGAAAGAGGAAGAAGTCCAGTAAGAATGTGGCCTCAGGTAAAGTCTATATTGATGGGGAAAGGCAGCAAGAAGAATGGATAAAGCCGTCTCTGGCCATCTCTAGAGAATAAAGGGCAGGGTAAGTCATCTCGGTAGGGAGAAGTCAAAGACTTGTACCACTGGGTCAGCCAATCACTGGCCATCCGAGAGGAAGGAGCTAGTGAGGAGGTGAAGCAAGCATCCAGGCATCTCCAGGTGAGATGGCTCCAAGACATTTCTCCAGAAAAGAGTGTGGCTGTGAGCTGTCAGCTGGCAGGGTGGCAGCTGGGCTGGTTGCCTTGGCTGGTGAAGGGGGTCTGGGTAGAACCTTGTCTCTCTTCCTCTCCACCCCATTGCTTAGCATCCATCACTGCAGCCAAGGTGAAGAAGATTTGACGTGATGATTAGAGGAAGTTCAACAGTGTACTCTGTTGGACCACTTGCTTCTTGATAAAGAATCTGAGGATTAAAAACCAGGCTTTTGGAGGCACCAGACGGTTCAGGTTTTGGCATTCATTGGAACTTTCTCTCTTAGACCAGGAAATCTGTTAAAATTCTTACCTGATGAACCATATGTGTACACTGCAGCAGGCAGGACTCCAAGGTGTCTTTCTGGAAAGTTCTGTCTTGGAGAACTCTTTTAATGCCCATTCTAACCATGATGATATTACCTTGGACGACATTCTTGCTCACACAACTGCACATGTCCTTTCTCTCCCTTTCCTACCGCCACCGCCCCCCCCCCCCGCAACACACGCAAATATTCATACAGATTGTCTTTCTAATACAAAAATTAGAAACTTAGGGTATCCTTTTAGAAAAAAAATTCTCAAAACCCATCCTAGCCCTTCTTAAATACCTTCAGAACCTCAGATGACCACTCATCAGACATGGAAGTCTGGCCAGGCCAGAAGCACACTTAGCTTTGCTTTTCTCCTCTGTTACCAACTGCAGAGTCCCTGGTAAATGTGTCTTGTCCTTGGAGCCTGAACAAGAGACCCTCCTTTAAGATGAAAATCTGAATATTTATTAGAAACAGAGCCTGCAGCGCCCTCCTCGTCCTCCTCGATAGCCACAGCTAATCTCTCTTAACAGATTAAATAAAAAATGTTTTTAAAGCACACTGGAGTGTTTTGAGCTTGTGAAAAATTTTAACTTCACAGGGTCCTTCCTTTTTAGCTTCCAGTGGAATATGTTAGCACCCTATCAGGCCTGCACTGACCTGTTATGCCCTTGTCTCCAAGGGGTGGTTGTGTGAGCTGTTACGCTGGAAAGAAGATCCATCTCCAGAAAACAGGACCCTGTGGGAGAACCTCTCCATGATCCGAAGGTTCCTCAGCCTCCCTCAGCCAGAACGTGATGCCATTTATGAACAGGAGAGCAACGCGGTGCATCACCATGGTGACCGGCCTCCCCACATCATCCACGTGCCCGCAGAGCAGATTCAGGTTGGTTTACCTTGGCCAATTCAGTATAGCGCTCAGTCAATTGAGGTTTAAACTGAGCAGGGAAGGGAGAGTTTCTCCCCACCAGTCTGTTCAGGCCTTTTTTTTTTTTTTTTTTTTTTTTGGCCGTCCATATGGAGTTCGCAGGCCTAGGATCAGATCAGAGAGGTGATTGTGACTGCTGGGGCAACTCCGGATCCTTAACCCACAGTGCCTGGTGGGGGATGGAACCTGTGTCCCGGTGCTCCCAAGACTTGCTGATCCCTTTGCGCCACAGCGGAAACTCCTAAACATAGGCTTAAGAGAAAACAATATACTGCCATCTTGCTTCTGGGGGAGAAAAGGAAAATGAACACACTTTTTCCAATATGTATATTGTGTTCCTCTCCCCTGCCCACCCCACTCCTCCCAGAGTGGCAGGAATCCCCTTTAACACTTATTTTGCAAGCATGTCTTCGTTACAACTGGGTTGTTTTGTGGCTGTGAAAGTGTAAGATTTTGTATGTGTGTTTTTTAATTCACAATTTTTAAAACATCACCTATTTTTTAATGAATACCAATACTGCCCCCGAGGAAAAGCATTACTGCTGTTTCTGTAGAGGAAGTTCGTAGAATCACAAATTGGATACCTTGGATTCTGTCCAAAACAGGCTGGGAGGGGAACCAAACTGGCATCTCTCTTCAGACTCCCTGGCCATGCCTTCACTTTGTAGCTCTTCCCCCACAGCATCACAGAGCACAGGTTAAGGGTCAGTCGTGTCTATCTGTCTTGCCTTTTGAGTCCCTCTCCCACCATTGGGAAAGGAGAGTCTAGAGTCATTTTCTTACCAGGCCTGTCAACTCCTCAGATGAGCCAATAGGAGTTCCCTGTGCCAGCAAAATTGGGATACATGGGGATGGGACCAGGACTGCTCCCTTGGTCAGGATTCTCAGTGTTGCAAAGACCATGCTAACTATGGCCGTGGCGGGAGACCACTGCCAGCAGAGTCAGCCTCAGACTCAACCTGTCGTGTCCTGAGACTTGTCTCCACTCATCCACTAAGTGAATCCTCCAAATTCATCCTCAGTGAATTTAGATTGGGAAGCTCCAGGTCCAGGTAGTTTGTTGGTGCTCTTATGGTACAATTGCTTAGGAAGTGTGTTAACCTGCATATTATTTCTTGGTATTGTTGTGTATGTGTGCTGGGACACACACACCCCCCAATAATAATGGGGTTATCCAACCACTAAGAAAAAAATTCTTGAGTGTATTAAAAATGAATTGAAAAAAAGAATCCCTTAGGACATCAAGCACTAAAATAATAGTGAAATCCTGAAAAATTTACTGTTTAGCCAAAAAAAAAAAAAAGGAAAGATATATTTTAAGCAATAAAAATAGTACTTGTTTGAAAATGTAAATTGTTTTTAATAAAATTGCTTCTAAGGGGGATTAAAGAAATACTTAGGGCACAGTACAAATGTTCTAATATTTTGCTACTTTCTCAGGTTGATTTTCTTTGCTGATAAGAATCCTGGATAGAGAGTGTATATATATTTGTGTGTGTGTGTGTGTGTGTGTGTGTGTGTGTGTGTATATATATATATATATATATATGCCTGTCACATGTTTGTTATGTATAGTTGTGTATGAAAATTATAGGACATATACAGATACTAATTATGAAAAAAGTACATTAAATTTAAATCCTAATCACATCTGAGTTTAGTAATAGACAAAACAATTTGCTGGCCGTTGTGGAATGTATTGAACATTTATGTTTGGTAAGGAGAAAACCTGCAGTGTCAGACTAGTGCAGTTTGGTAAGAAAGATGTGTTAGATTGGAACGGTCAGATGGGAAATTCACAAAAGTCCTTTGGATTCACAAGGGCTAATGCTGCAGAAGAGCAGAGACCGTTTTATTTGAAATGTAACTGCAACATTCTATGCTTGCCCCGTGTTTTAGCCATCGATGAAATGGACAAAACACACATTAACTTCCCCACAGCTCCTCACGTTTCACAAATGCCTTTGAAATCCTCACTTCTCAATCTTCATTTAAAAATCTTTGTTAGTTATTGACAGCATAATTAGCTTTGCTGTCTTCGCCTCTGATACATACACTTTTGGGGAAGTTTATGGCTCACATTTTCAGAGCGCTGAGTTTCAGTTCCATTAGCCCGGAGACCCCCAAGCCCTCTTAATTCCTCCCTACTTAGTGATCATTTTGACTTTCTTTACAATGCTGTGGGCTTTTTAGCCCAGCCTTCATTCTGTCCTCAACCTTGTCGGGTTCCTGGTGGGTGCATGTGGGTTCCTTAACCTCGTGCCCGCTCTTTCTGAGGCCATGTGTGCAGTGGGCGAGGCCACAAGAGTGGACAAGGCGACAAGCGCAGGGGCCAAGCCTGCAGCTGACCGTCTGCTTGTTCTTTTCCTGCAGCAGCCACCTACTCAGGCGCAGCCACAGCCAGCGCCGCCCCCAGCTCAGGCTCAGGCGCAGCAGCCACAGGCCGGGCCCCGGCTCCCCCCGCGGCAGCCCACAGTGGCCGCGCCGGCTGAGGCGGAGGAAGACAGCAGGCAGAAGGCAAGACCACGGACCAAGATCTCAGTGGAGGCGCTGGGCATCCTGCAGAGCTTCATCCAGGACGTGGGCTTGTACCCAGACGAGGAGGCCATCCAGACTCTGTCCGCCCAGCTGGACCTGCCCAAGTACACCATCATCAAGTTCTTTCAGAATCAGCGGTACTATCTCAAGCATCACGGCAAGCTGAAGGACAACTCGGGCCTGGAGGTGGACGTGGCCGAGTACAAGGAGGAGGAGTTACTTAAGGATTTGGAGGAGAGTGTGCAAGACAAAAATGCTAACACCCTTTTCTCGGTGAAACTAGAAGACGAGCTGGCGGTGGAAGGGAACACAGACATTAACGCTGACGTCAAAGACTGAGAGGTCTCCTCCTCCATCAGCACCACTGGTATTGACTACACGGAGCGTCCACTCTGTACGCGCTCAGCAAACCTTGTCCATTGTTTGGCCAATGAATCTTCAGAAACTTGCACAAACAGGAAAGCCGCAAACGGATGATACAGACTGCACTAAATGTTTTACTCTCTTTTACAAACTGCTTGGCAGCCCCAGGTGAAGCATCGAGGATTGTTTGGTATTAAAAATGAAAATTTGTGTTCACGGGACACACCCAGGTGTGTACCCTGTAAGCATGATACCAGTGATTTTTTTTTAATTATTATTATTCTGGAGCCTCAAACAAGCATTATAACTTCTGTGATTATTATTTTCTTTAATTATTTCTGTAACACTTCACACTGATCTTTGGAAACTCGCCCCTTGTTTTAAAAAAAGAAAAAGAAAAAAAGAGTTTGTTACTCTATTGTATGTTACAAAAGAACTATAGACTGTGGAATGCAGTTTAAAGATGACATATGCCAACAAATGCCTTGTATTATATGGCACTGCCGTAATTCAAATTTGTTTTTATTTTGGAAATAAAAGTTCACTGTAATTTTTTTTTCATTCTCATCGTTACATGATTTTTTAAAAAATGAAAAGAAAATGTGAAACACAATTTAGTCCTCATTATTTATTTGTAGATCCTGCAGCATCATGTTGTAATTAATTTTTTGGAAGTTTCTGTTAAATGTAATATTGCTTCTCTTGTTACCATACTGATTCTTTTCTATTTATAAATGTATTTTGATGGGCAGTAAAACAAAGTGTCTTAAAAGTTTTAAATAGATAAAATGTGCTTTACACAGTTGCCTATAAAAAGTGCTCTATGTTATCCAAGCAATTCATACTATAAGCTTCACTCTTATTGTTGTATGCAATTTTTACTATCATGCAAATAAGCTTAGGTAAATAAAACTAATAGATCACCTTAGAAAATTATGCAATTAATGTGAAAATAATTGATGTTGCAATGTGTCTTCCTTTGGTTTACAATCAATTTTAAAGCTACATCTGTATAAAATTTCTGTATAAAGGTGTATTTCTTTTTTATGAGTTTATGGCTATGAAAACACCAGCTATTTTGTTACAGCTGGCTGTTTTTATAAGTGTATCACAATTTTCTTTATGCAGAAATGTTCTGATTAGGAGTGGTTATTGACTGTAACTACACAATTAAAATTGTTTGTTATGGTATGACATGGTAGGGTTTGTCTGCTTATGTGAAGTTACATAAAAGAGTCAAAGATGGCCCTCAGTTAGATGCATGTTAATACTTTCTTGATATTTTACTGATTTTAAAAAGAGCAATGAAAAAGTCACTTAAAACACTGTAAATTTAAATCACAGACACATGCTCATTTTTAAAGTTTAACAAAGAAGATGATAATCTGGTTTGGGTTAACATTTTACTTAGCAAACAAGAGATAGCAGGATCGTCAAAAAAAGGACTTGCCAACAAAGACATCAGATCAGTCTTTAGCAGTATGTGCTTAGAATGGATTCATTTGCATTTACTTCACAATACTTCCATCATGGCAACAGTTTTTTTTAATCTGATGTATAAGTATTTTTAAAGGCCATTAATAGTAACATAAGTAAGGGGGAAAATGGACCTTCTGTATAAAAACTCCTTAGTAAGCAATGTATTTTTTTAAGTTGTAAATGGAATATAACTTCAAAACTCTGAGCTCATTTTGTTGTTTATGTTATATCTATAAGAACTCCATGAAGAAAATAAGAATAACACACCTGGAATTTAAACATGCTCGTCAAAACTCTTGCAACATAAAACTCAGTAAACTCCCAAGATATAAAATGAAGTGTGGAAATGAGAGTCATGGAAATGATTGAGGCCAGTGTTGCAGTTTTTAAATATTTTTTTAACTTTCATTTTATATTTTGCTTCTTTTTAAGATTTCGTATTTGTTATGGGGTGTCTGGGTTCCTTTGGTTCTGAAATCACCCACTCTCTATCTTTACCCTGGGTCCTGATCTCATAGGCAGGCAACTGGACTGCTTTATTGAACTTAAGAAACTAAAATAGCATCCCTGGAAACTACCAATTCATCTTTCAAAGTTCCTGTCTACCTTTGAAGCACAGCTGAACTACTCCAAAGGCAGCTGGTTTGCTGTAAACTTTAAAATTATATTGAAAAAATTTTCAATTCTTTTTATTAAATGAGAGAGCAGCTTTTAAACATTCTTATGACTAGGATTCAGAGAGTCATTTAAGCAAAAGGAAGTTGAGTTAAAACAGAAACTAGATTTTAACATGTATTGGAAAATAATAAATAGAAACTAGTATACGATGACATTTAAAAAAAAATCTTCTTTCTTTTCTCTGAGTTTAAGGGGAAAAGCCAGAGCCAAGGGTATGTTTTTTTTTGTTGGTGTTTTTCGATTGTTTTTAAAGAGCACAACACCTACTATAAGGTGTCAAATTTTAATAATAACTTTTTTAGAAGAATTTAGGTTGCACAGAAGATTTTCTCATTCACAGTAACCTAACTTCTTTGGAAATAACATTTTCAGTGAATTGATGAGTGTGTGTAAGACATCAACATGACAATACTAATAAAATTCTCATTCAGACCCTCTAACTTAAAGAAAGCAGCACAATCTTGCTCACTTTGTATTTTAAGACAAAAAAAACCACAAAGCATATGTCGATAAACAAGGATGGTCATGATGGAGTGAGCAAAATTATTTTTCAGGGAAGATGGCACATTTTGCAAACAATTTGTCTGCATTACCTTCCACATTGAGCTCCCCCAATGTCATCATTTGCTCATACCATTCCCAGTGCTGCCAATGGCTGTGGTAAAATTCCTTCAACAAGCTTCATCCTGTCCAAGTATTTCAGAGACTTTTAAAAGCTGGGCATGACATAGCGCTTCGTGCTGTTAAGACCTTAGCAGAGTCAGGTAGTTTACGGGTAATATTCAACCTTGTGCATCTGAATCTGTCATGGATTCCTTCCCTCAGCACTTTGCCACTAATTTGTATTACACTCTGTGGCCATATAATACTTGCACATTATGCAAAAAATAATGTTGATAGTATCTCCTTGGCACATAATATGCAGAGTTGACACATAACCTTTGAAATCCAAGGTAACTAATATGTGTGCCCTACTTGTGTGGCACTTGATTACAAAGCCTGTACATATTATATATAAAATGTGTATTGATTAACATTTAGTCCTAAGGAATTCTGAGCTTAAAGGAAGTGTTTTTCTCCATTAGTGATATCTATATCTAAGTGTACTTCTCTAAAATACATAGCTTGAGTAGAAAACATTTGCAAATGGTTCAAGATTGAGTGAAAATGACAATCCCATACATTCCATTATTCTATTCTGCCCTATTCATTATTGTTATCATTGGCTGATATTAAGGTCCTTGATTGTCATGATATTGTCAATAAATGAGGTATTCTGAACTGCCTGGTGATATTTTCAAAAGAGAGCAATTAAAATGGGTACACCCTATTATGTAGGCAATAGAAATTGGACTGTTGTGTTAAAAGCAAGCCAGAAATTTGCATGATAGTGTGGAAACCCATAGAGGTGCAAAAATATTAATCCTATTTAAAATATCAAAAGATACCAATGCTATAGTTTACCTTACAAATAAATATTTTTTACTTTTCAAGGGAGCGTGTTATGGATTGAGCATTTCTTCTGAGGCAGCCCACATAATGTGAATAATACCTACTTGCATGTCTTTTGACAAAGACTAAACTATAGATGTTAACATGCACATTTTTGATAAAATACAAAGTACCCTTATTTAAGAAATGTGATGGAAGGTATATGTCCAGAACACTATTACGTCTTTGACAATACCAGATATTAAATAAAAATAGTTTGGAAGTCATGCTTAAAAGAAGAACAACATTTTTAAGCCTTCCTTGCATTACCCTCCTTGACATATTTTTTCCAATTTAATTTTCTCAAAGTAATTTCTACAAAAATCCCTTTTTGGTTTCATGTCCTCTATCAAGATTATTTAAGTCACTGTCTTCTGTCAACTATTTCAACTGCTAATATCCCTATTGTGATCAAAAGCACATGACTGGGGGCCCTGTTCTTTCTGACACTAGTTGATGAGCTGGCTGGTAAGGAAAAACAGTACATACTTTTGTTGCCTTGCAAAGTAATACAGAGAAATTCTAAAGTGACATAATTTGCACTATGTGGTATATTATTTCTTTACTCAGTTGCATTTTTTACTGTTATTGAATATTTGCTTTTTACAGTATTCAAGTAAGTTTTCATTACAGCCACAGTCTCTGTCTTTATGCCCCCAAAAGAAAGGATGTCCCATGAGTTTCTCCACACTCAAAAGAACCATCGTACCTGTTAAATAAGACTGTTGGGACGTTTCAAATATTTAAATGTGTGGCTTAGTTCACTGAGTCTGTGGCAATGCGATGCAAAGTAAGTATTTGCCAGTGCACAAACCTGTCCAACAGCATCTTCTTGTGGGGGTGGATTTCACCTACTCCACCTTTGTTTCCAATTTTAATTTCCAAATATTTGTTCTACCAAATCTCATACAAAAGCTTCCTACCTTCAGGAGCCCCTTCCTAGCATTGCCCTCAAATATGCTTAAAATGATAATAGCAACATTTGTAGAATGCTTCATTTTATAAGGCACTGTCATAAACATTTCCATTCTACCATTAAGTACTTAAGGCAGCCACTGAAATTCCTACTTCAAAGACAAGGGAGAGGAAACTCAAATAGGGTAATTCATTTGTTCAGCTGTTAAATGGCCACATTGGCTTCAAACCCAAGTCTTCAATCTACAAATTTCTATCTCTAGTTTCTCCTTAAGAAGAGCTTTTTCAAATGCAGAAAATGTAGAAAAAAATTAAATGTAATTCAAAATTTTCAGAAATATAGTGTAACATGTATTTTACTAATAGAAAAAGGCCATCACTAAGTAATTGAAATCAAGTGTATGAAATATTATCTTGAAAACTCTGAGGTAAAATCTGTATACACCAATTTTTAAAAAACATATACATTTTACTGTAGGAATTTTTTAATATAAACAAAAAGGTAGAGAAAATAGTATAATGAACCCCTAAGGGTTTATCACCCCATTCAATGATTGTAACATTTTTCCTTTAATATATGCTTATGAAACGTTAAATTTTTGATAAACTTAAGAAAATATATGAAATATTCAGTGGCTTTTGCACACAATGATGTTGACATCATCTTGCCTTTGCAGAGTGATGAATGTTCTGACTTCTAGAGAAAATATTAAAACTTGAAGTTTTTCTCGGGGCCCTCTGAGAATTTTCAAAAAGCCAATTTTAGAAAGAGAACCTGTGAGAATTCCACAAATATTTGTAACATAAAAAATAGAGACAAACCAGCCGCTCTTTATTTATAAACAATACGTGCTTTCATATCATTGTTGAAACTAAAGTACATAATTTTCAGTTATGCATAATAAAATATGTAATTAAGCAACATTCCATGGTGGATTAAAGAATTAAAAGCTTCAGGTGCAGAAAAGAATTTGTTGGCATTTTCTTTTTCAAGGTGGTATTTGGAGGTGTTACTTTTCATTTTCCTTTGACATCTTATACACAAATAAATAGACAGAAACAGGTGAGAAGCAGAGAAACAAAGAATTGGCTCTACTACAATGGGCCTGAAAAACAGAGCGAGGTAGAGTATTTGCAACATGCCCATGAAGGCAAAATTAAAAAGGACAGAAATCTTCTTAGCCTGGGGAGGGAAAAAAACCTCTAAACAGGGGCATGCGCTTCAAGAAATAGAAACAACATACAAAGTTAACTGCATTTGGTAATTCCTATATTTCAAAGTACATTAATTTAATTCACACTCCAATTGGTACAGTCCAGTAAACTTATTTTTCAAATGAAAAACTCAATCTAATTAATAATCCTGTGCTATAAACATTGAAGTTCATAGAGGCGTTTGGCATGTATCCTATTTTTAATAAAGGGTAATACATCAAATAAAATCAAAGCACTCAAATGTCAGAATGTGTCAGGAAGATTCTGAAAATAAATTATTTTACTGAACATCTAAAAAAAAATAATATAGACGTGAAACTGCATCTAGCAGCAGTAGAGCTTTCTACCTAGGATCGACAGTTTTTCTTACAATGCTCAAACTACAGTTAGACCCAACTCTTTATGAACAAATAAGTTCAGTATTGTGTGTTTATATTACTCAAATCCTGATATGGAAATGGAAATATGCATCTTGAAAGTGAGTGAATGAATGAACGAATGAGATCAGACTTAGAGGAATTGTGGGGTGTATAGTGTGGAATGAGACCCATAGCCCACAGACAATCCTCTTGGTGGTGTATATATATATATATATATATTTTTTTTTTTTTGGCTGTGGTGTGCAGCAGCTTGATGTGGGGCGGGGGGGGGGGGGGGAAATGGGGCGGGGGGGTGTCTCAGTTTCCAGACTCTGGCCACAGTTGTGAAAGCACAGAGTCCTAACCACTAGCCCATCAGGGAAGTCCCTTGGTGGTACACTTTAAATTGATGTTTGAGGAGTTCCCTTTGTGGCTCAGCGGTTAATGAACCTGACTAGTATCCATGAGGATGTGGGTTCGATCCCTGGCCTCATTCAGTAGGTTAAGGATCCGATGTTAACCTGAGCTGTGGTGTAGGTCGCAGACACAGCTTGGCTCTTTCATTGCTGTGGCTGTGGCTCTGGCTTTAAGCCGGCAGCTGTAGCTCCTATTTGACCCCTAGCCTGGAAGCTTCCATATGCTAAAGGCATGGCCCTAAAAAGCAAAAAAAAAAAAGTTCATAAAGAAGCTTTTGTTAGCCTTTTACATCTCATGGTCCTGCTGAAATAACAGCATTTTCGTATTTGTGTGTGTGTGTATGTGTGTGTGTGTGTGTGTGTGTGTTTATACCCTTTTTATGACAAGAATAATTTGCTAGAACGCTCACAATAAGATGGGGGGGAAACAAAAAAGAAAACACAATTATTCCAAATTTGGATAGTAAATAACACAAAATGAAAGGTATATTTGACAGACAAAAATGCATATCGTGAGAGCTTCTACAATTGATTAGAGTGGACTACCAAAACATTTAACAGCTTTATTGAGATACAATTGATATGCAGGAAATTATACATATTTAAAGTGTACAATTTAATGTTTTGACATATATGTCTAATAAAGATATGACACAGACACACAAACTCACACAACTGAGAACATAAGGAACACATCCAACATTCCAGTGGTTTCCTTGTGCCCTTTTGTAATATTCCCTCCCTTCCACCCTTTCCATCCTCATCTGTCTCCATCCCCAAGAAACCACTGATCTTTCTGCAACTGTAGATTAGTTTGCATATTCTAGAATATACATACAAATAGAATAATTCAGAATATACTCACTTTTTTATGGCTTCTTTCACTAAACATGATTATTCTAAGATTCATCCATGTTCATTCCTTTTATTATTGTGAAATATTACCTTTTGTGGATATAGTACAGTTTGTTTATCCATTAAGCCATTGATGGATATTTGGGTTGATTCCAGTTTGGGGCTGTTACAGATAAAGATGCTATGTGTATTTATATGCATGCCTCTATATGGACATATTTCATTTCTCTTGAGTAAATTCCTAGGAGTAAAACAACTTTTCATATTGTAGGTATTAGTTTAACATTATAAGAAAATGACAAACTGTTTTCCAAAGGAATTGTACTGTTTTACATTTCCACTATCATTGTATGAGAGTTCCTGTTGCTTCATATGCTTATCATCACCCGATATGGTCAGTGTTTTTAATTTTAAACATTCTTAAAAGAGTGTAGTGATACTGTGCTTTCAAATTGCATTTTTAAAGTATTGTGTTCATTATTTATTTATTTATTTATTGGGCCACACCCATGGCATGTGGAAACTCCCCCAGGCCAGAGATGAAACCCACAGCAGTACCTGAGCCTCTGCGGTGACAACACTAGATCCTTAACCTGCTGTGCCATAAGGGAACTCCTCAAATTGCATTTCTGTAATGAAATGCATTTCTGTAATTGAATATCTTTTCATATGATTTGGTATCCATATATCTTCCTTTAACAACTGTCTATTCTTCTTATTCTTTTAAAATTGATAGTTTAATTGGGTTATTAGTTTCATTATCGACTTTTGGCACTCCTTCATATATTATGGTTACAAGTCCTTTGTCAAATATATGCTTGGCAAGTATTTCCTGTCAGTCTATGGCTTATATTTTCATTCTCTTAACAGTGTCCTTTAAACAACAGAAAGAAGTTCTTGATATTGGTGAAGTCCAATGTAACAATTTTTTTCTTTTTATGACATGGCTTTCAGTGCTGCATTTAAGTAATATTTGCCTAATTCAATGCCACAAAAATTTTCTCCTATCTTTTCTTTTAGAAGTTTTATAGTTTTAGGATTTACTTTTAAATCCCTAATCTATCTTAAGTTAATTTTTGTATATGGTACAAAGTATAAAGGTATTCATCAAAATGATTCTTTTAAATATATTTCCAAATGTTGCAGTACCATTTGTTGAAAAGACTATTCTTTCTCTATTGAATTGCCTTTGCACCTTTGTCAAAAATCAATTGACCATATATGTGTGTGTCACTTCTGGACTTTATATTTTGTTACTTTATCAACCTTCCCACCTAGACCACACTCTCTTGATTATTATAGCTTTATAATAAGTCTACAAATAATATACCTCTTCTAACTTTATTCTTTTTTTTTTTTTGTCTTTTTGCCATTTCTTGGGCCGCTCCCACGGCAGATGGAGGTTTCCAGGCTAGGGGTCGAATCGGAGCTGTAGCAGTCAGCCTATGCCAGAGCCACAGCAACGCAGGATCCAAGCCGTGTCTGTGACCTACACCACAGCTCATGGCAGCGCCGGATCCTCAACCCACTGAGCAATGGCAGGGATCGAACCCACAACCTCATGGTTCCTAGTCGTATTCGTTAACCACTGTGCCATGATGGGAACTTCTAACTTTATTCTTCTTCGAAGTCATTTTGATGATTCTAGGCCTTTTCATTTCTCTACGAATTTTATTTTATTTTTTTGGCCATGCCCAGGGAATATGGAAGGTCCCAGGCCAGGGGTCAAACCCACAGCACAGCAGTGACCTGAGCCACTGCAGTGACAACACCAGATCCTTAACCCGCTGTGCCGCAAGGGAAATCCTCTCTGTGAATTTTAGGGTTGGTTTGTCAATTTCTACCAAAAAAAAAAGAAAAGAAAATCATATGCTGGATTTCGATTGGGATTGCTTTAACTCCACAGGTCATTTTGGGAAGAATTGACATTTTAACAATATTGACTCTTTAGATCCATGAACAGGATACAGCTCTTCATTTATTTAGGTCTTCTTTCATTTCTCTCAGCAATATTTTCTAGTTTTCATTGTGTAGTTCTAGCACATTTGACAGATTTACCCCTAAATGATTTCATATTTTTTATTCCACTGCCTATGATATTTTATAAGATTTTGACTTCCAATCATTTGTTCCTACTATATAGAAACACGATTGATTTTCTTATGTATTGATCTTTTATCCTCCAACCTAGACAAAACTCACTTAATAGTTCTAGTAGCTTCTTTGTAGATTCCATCAGATTTTCTACACAGACCATAATGTTGTCTACAAATAAAAACAGTTTTATTTCTCCTTTCCAATCTAAATGCCTTCTTTATCTCCTTTATTTTCTAGAATGTCCAGAATGATGTTGAATAGAAATGGTAAGAGCAAATATCCTTGCCTCGTTCCTGAACATCAGGTGTTAGCACGGGCCTAGGCCCTTTATACTACAAACCCAATCTATATAACAACCAGATAAGGTAGATACAGTATTACCAGTATATTATTGATAATTAGACTGAGGTACAGAGAGTCCATGTTATGGGCTGAAGGGGATGTAGCTCCCAACCACTCTTTCCCCTCTCAAAGTACAGCTGTAGTTTTTGCCTTTGCATTCATTGCTTTATGCTTACTTGCCACAAAGGTGACAACTTTAACACTCAACTCAGGAATAGGCTGGCAGGTTATGCCACCAAACTCCATTTGACCAAAGTGAAGTTGAAATGTGGGAAGGAAGGAGGAAGAGGACTATGCAAAAAAGTAACACGAACAGGGAGTTCCTGTCATGGCTCAGTGGTTAATAAATCCGACTAGGAACCATTAGGTTGTAGGTTCGATCCCTGGCCTTGCTCAATGGGTTAAGGATCTGGCATTGCTGTGAGCTGTGGTGTAGGTCGCAGACATGGCTAGGATCCCTTGTTGCTGTGGCTATGGCGTAGGCCGGAGGCTACAGCTCCAATTAGACCCCAAGCCTGGGAACATCCATATGCCCGCTGGTGTGGCCCTAAAAAGACAAAAAAGACCAAAAAAAAAAAAAAAAAACACAAAAGGAAGGAAAAAAAAGAGCTAGGGAATTCCTGCTGTGGTGCCCTGGGTTAATGATCCAGCTTGTCTCTGTGGAGATGCTGGTTCAATCCCCAGCCTGGCTCAGTGGGTTAAGGATCCCTTGTTGCTACAGCTGTGGTATACCTTGCAAGTCTAGCTCAGGTTGATCGCTGGCCTGAGAACTTCCATATGCCACAGGGGTGGCCAAAAAAGAAAAAAAAATTTTTTTGAAGTTAAAAAAAAGAGAGAGCTAGTAGAAGGAAGAGCGACATGGAGAGAGAGGAGTGAAGAAGATGCTTGGGAAGACATAGGAAGACTTTAGCTGATAAGTGAGATTATTCAAAGGGGAAGCATATTTGATATAATGAGTAGAAAAAAAAGGAAAAACACTGGGATCCACATGGCAAACTTACCTCTCTTAGTGATTCTAGGAACACTGACTATTTGTAAATTTGGTGCTTTTAATAAGTGCCCTAATTTTGGAAAAAGAAAATATTTTATGTATAATATTAGAAGGGATTGAATAATAGAATCAATGCCCTAGATCAGTGATTGACAAGCTACAATCCGTGGGTCAAATCTGTCCTGCCACCTGTATTGTAAAGAGAGTTTTACCAAAACATAAGCCTTGCCCATTTTTAACATATTATCTATGGCTGTTTTGCGCTGCAGCTGTGGAATTAGAGGGGTCAGGAAAGAGACCCATATGGCTCTCAAATCTGAAATATTTACTTTCTGGCCTTTTAGAGACAGTGTTTCTCAATCTCTGCCCCAGTTCATTAAGCTGTGCCTAGGTTTGCAAAGGTAGAGAATGAACAACTTTCTGGCTAACTCGTGTCAAAACAAAATAATCAGTTCAGTATTTTCTCAGAAGAGTTGGAGCATATATTAACTAGAAAACTCTTTTGTTCTCAATTCCACATGTCACTTGATGGATATGAAGAACCTAATTCTTTCCTTCTACTAATTATCTCATTGGGCCTTGCAAAAGCACGAGACTAGCAATCTTTCACCCTGTTACTCACCGGTAAATGCTCTATAAATTTAGAAAATTATTGACTAGAAATTTCACCCCTTCTTGATAAACTCAAGAAGTGTTAATATTCTTGGCAAAAATTGTTTTTTGCACTAATTGCCGTATCCATCTGCTCTGTGAGATTGATTAGACTGGGAGAGCATTTGCTGTCTCCCGCAGTCCAGGCTTCCTAATCCAGCAGAAAGCTAGATCTGTCTTATGTTTCCATCCTGAGAAGGACACACCACTGACAACTGTAAACTTTTCCTTTGGGGATTTGAGATTAAATTGGCACTTGGCTTGATAGCCCTTGGGGAAATGATTCCATCTAGAGAGAGTTCTATTGAAGTAAACCAACCCACCAGGAGTTTCCACAATTTCTTCTTACATAGAGAACCTCCCCTGTTTCAGAAAGTCTATTTCTCTAGACCTGGTGGTTGGAGATTAGGTCCTGGAGAGAGGTTCTCTCACCACTGGGGAATGCAAGGGGAACAAAGGACTCTGCCCTCATCTCTCTTAACTGTTGGGCTCATGAAACATGCAGAGACCGCATAATGCTATCAGTGTGTCTAGGGGAAAGAAACCTCAAGCCTAAATCTGTCTGGATTGCACCCAATTTCTATTTATTTATTTATTGCTAAAAATAAATCAATTACAGTAGACTCCGAGTTAAAAAAAATGGGGAAAACATAAGAAAAACTTATAAAAAAGGTTTATCCAAAAATAGCAAAAACTTCTGCTATTACAGTGCTCCCCATAGACCTAATTGTAACATATATATTGGACAGATATTCCAGAACCTGGGTATTTGTGGTGCTACAAGCAACTTGGTTTTACAGGTTGAGTGTGAAAATATACCTTTCTCTGCAAACTTACAGACTAAATCCGAAGAGAATTTCATTTAACAAAATTTTATACTTTCCTTACTGTGGGTCAGTTTAAAATCACCCTTGCCAGGAGTTCTCATTGTGGCTCAGCAGGTTAAGAACCCAACCTAGCGTCCATGAGGATGCAGGTTTGACCTCTGGCCTTGCTCAGTGGGTTACGTTTCTGGCGTTCCCACAAGCTGTTGTGTAGGTCACAAATGTGGCTTGTATCTGGTGTTGCTGTGGCTGTAGTGTAGGCTGGCAGCTGTAGCTCAGATTTGACCCCCAGCCTGGAAACTTCCATATGCCATGAGTGCAGCTCTAAAAAAGAAAAATATAAATCAGTAAGTAAATAGAATCACCATTACCAGAAAGGCAAACTAGAGCAAGAGTTTTCACACTCTTGTCTCTCTGTAGGTACTTATAGAAAACTCAGCTTCCACTGGACCAGAAGGAGTTGAGAAAAATGAAAAAAGAAAGAGAGAGAGCTTGCACGAGAGAGAAAAGGTAAGGATTTTTTTTTATATAATGCTGTATTTATACATTTTAATGGAATCCAACTTCTGAGATTTTTTTTTTTTTTTTTATTCTCACTTGGTGGTAAAACATCTCTTTTGTGAAAAAATGGTGATAAGTTCTGAGAGGACCCATTTATTTTTTACTATCTTCAATTTTATTGTCTTGGTGTCATGCAGTGAATAGAAAGCCATCTTACTGAGACCACCTTTACAATTTGTTGATTTTGTTTTGTTTTATGAAATCCAAAACCTAAGTACTTTTAAATTTAGTCAGAAGTTCTCAAATCTTTTGGACCCAGGGTTCTTTATACTTGTAAAAACTGAGACTTCCACTTCTGGGAAAATAGTAGACATTTTTTTTCTTATTCCTCCAGCTATGTACAACTAAAACCATTGAACATTATATATAAAACAAACACTGAGAGATTCCAAAAGATGGCAAGAAGGTAGACAAACTAGGGATCAAACACCCAAGGAACAACATAGTGGTGCGTTTTTGCCTCCTACATTCTAAAGTTGGAGTTAAAGAAGCCAGTAACCCCGAAATGCCAGTGAACAAAAACAAACAAACAAACAAACAAACCCCCAAGCCTGCTTTCTCTCATCAAAGGAAAAGCAAAGGGGCAGCCTACCATGACAGAAATCATTTAGGCCATAATTGCCCTACTCCAGCCATACCCCACAGAAATCATTGTGTCCTACTCCTACCCAGGCCAGCAAAGCTGAGTGGAGAGCCTAGATTTCCACTCTCAAGAGACTGTAACAAGGTGCCCCAGCCTCCCCAGTGGGATTGGAAGAGGTCAGGTGGACATTCAAGAATGTTATCACTGCCCAATGATAACAAAACCATCCCACACCTCCCAAATGGTGTCATGACAGCCATTTGAGGAGCAATAACAAGGTACTCCTACTTCTCCAAGTACCAAGCCAAGAAACTATCCCTGGAGTCCTACTGGGGAACTAGAACTCTGACTCCTCAGTGAGGAGAACACCTCCAGATATCCTCCAGATATCATTAAAAGCCAAGGGGGGAAGCTATCTTAGTGTATTCTCTCAACTTGATGTGCTGTTTGTCATGTTTTCTTTTTGTGAAACTGCATTTTTAAAATCTATCCAACAAATAGGTATTGAATACAATTTTATTTTGGATTCCCATGAAAGCAGATGTCGGGACTTAAGACTTGGTTTTCAGGAGTTCCCGTCGTGGCGCAGTGGTTAACGAATCCGACTAGGAACCATGAGGTTGCGGGTTCGGTCCCTGCCCTTGCTCAGTGGGTTAACGATCCGGCGTTGCCGTGAGCTGTGGTGTAGGTTGCAGACGTGGCTCGGATCCTGTGTTGCTGTGGCTCTGGCGTAGGCCGGTGGCTACAGCTCCGATTCGACCCCTAGCCTGGGAACCTCCATATGCCGCGGTAGCGGCCCAAAGAAATAGCAAAAAGACAAGAAAAAAAAAAGACTTGGTTTTCAGTGGTATATTTAGGAGTGAAGAAGTTGGCAAAGTGAGACATGGAAGAGGGGAAAGAAAAAAACAAAAAAACCAATGAGGTGTGTGTTAATCAGTGCATTAGAAGGGGAGCAACTGGGGCCAAGTCCCATTGGAGACCCAGAGGAACCATGTAGAATGGAGCTCAGAATTGTCCCTCTAGGGATGGGAAGGCTGAGGTAGTGGTCCACCGATTTCCACTTCTCACTAGTGCCAAGCAGCTGTGGGGTCTGTTCAATCTCCATCACCATGGTATTTATTCTTAACATAATTTCGCTGTCAAAGTGTTTTCAAATACAGCCGGCTTTCATAATATGGTTCAGAGAGGAATGCCCTTGGTGCTCTCAGGAGGGTCATTCGCAGACAAATTTAAGAGCTATGGATTGAGATGCCCCAGCCCTCAAGTGAGATTCTGTTAGCAGAAAAACTATGGCATCATTGTATTTATTTATTTTTTTTCATTTTTGAAAACTCCATATTAAAAGTTATTCTCATTTAAAACCAAGGATGAATGTGGGAAACCCTACTATCAGGAAAAGACAAGTGTGTCCTTTCTCATCACCCTTATTTTTTGCAATTAGTCAAGAAAAAGAAATAAAAGGCATAGAATTTAGAAATACAGAGATTAAACTGTCCTTGCTTGCAAATGACATGATTTTTTTTTTTTAATCCAGAAAATTCTAAGGAACTTGCTTCTAGAAATAATGAGTGAGTTTAGCAAGGCCATAGGAACCAAAGTGAACAAATAAAAAACAATCAGACTTCTATAAATAAGCAATGCAAAACTAGAGATGGAAATTTTGGGAAACAAACAAGATCATTTACAACAGTATTAAATAGTTGAGATCATCTGAGGCTTTCTCTTGGCCAGTCTGGTCAGACACAATTTTTTTTTTAGGTCTGCACCTGAAGCATATGGAAGTTCCCATGCTAGGGGTCAAATTGGAACTGCAGCTGCTGGCCTATGCCACAGCCACAGCAACTCAGGATCTGAGCCACGTCTGTGACCTACTCTACAGCTCATGGCAACTCCAGATTCTCAACCCACTGAGCCACAATGGGAACCCCAAATCAGACACAGTCTTAACAGGAGATGTTGATAGAATCAACTTCTGCTTTGCTTCCTTTTCCCTTTTTTCAAACAGTTCTATTCCTCTTCTTTGAAGGTAGACACCTTTTGGGGGAGCTGAGAAAGCTCAATGAATAATGCAAAACAGAAGAAACAAGTATTTAGAGAGCATTCACCAGCTTTTTTTGAAGCTGGTATCAAATGGTCTGGCCATCCCACTCCTAAATATTCACCCAAGAGATATGAAAGCATATATCCACATAAAGACATGTGTACAGATGTTCTTGGCTATTCATAATGGTCCTAAGCTTTAAACAGCCTAAATGGCTTTCAACCAGTAAAATGATAAACAAACTATGGCACATCCATGATGTGGAATACTACTCAGCAGTAAGAAGCAATGAATTACTGATATATATTACACAACAGGGTGAATGGGTTACAAAACATTATGTCAAATGAAAGAAGCCAGACACAAAAGAGTATTTACTGTATGGTTCCATTTATACATAATTCCATAACAGGAAAAAATCAACTTTTCAGTGACAGGAAGCAGATTCGTGGTCACCTGATGCATATTGAGTATACCTGGGCATAGGGGCTGAGGGAGTTTTCTAAATTGTGCTTGGCAGACACACTGATAAACACATTTTTCAAAATTCATTTAAATCTACCTACTTTAAATGGGTGCTTTTTAATTTAGGTAAGATATATCTAATTACTATCAATTTTTTTAAATGGATAACCACTTCCTATCTTCCTCCAATTTTAGAGTTTTCTTTCTTTCTTTCCTTTTCTTCTTTCCTTCCCTCTTTCCCTCCTTCTCTCCCTTCCTTCTGTCCTGCCTTCCTTCCCATCTTCCTTCATTTTCTTCTTTTCTTTCTTCTTTCTTTTCTTCCTTCCTCCCTCTCTTCCTTTTCTCTCTCTCTTTTCTTTTTTATTCTTTTTCAACTCAGAAGCCCCTCAAACTGCAGGTGGTTCCGCTAATCTTGTGATAACAAGGAAAGCATTATCCTCTGGTCAACCTCCTAGAATATGAAAAGGGCCTGACAACATGCTGGAACTATTTGGAGTCAGGTGTGATGAAAACATAGGCAGTCAACTGGTTGAAGACATAAATCAGATCTGTATGTACATTTCTAAAACAAGCTCGAGTGCAGTATAAGAAATGGTGAGAGATGCCCCCCCCACCCCCCGCAGTGGCACTGCTGGCAGAAGGCAAGGCTCTTGATATCCAAAGGCTATAGGGGAAGACAAATGTTTTATAGGCAAAGGTATTTACTGCCAATGGCAACTATGCTGATTGAACCATTCTAACAGGAAAAAATGAAAGAAAGATAGCATTTCCTCTTAATATCAGATTTGGCCTCACCACCAGGTCGAAGGCAATGAAAGGGGGAATTTCTCTCCTGGGACACTATGGCGTATGTATGACTTTTTGGCTCTTGCTTTGTATGGTTCCAGTGTTTGAAATCTAGCTTCTGTCTTAACATGAACTTTATTTGGATCAATGAAGAATTACTCCTTCAGAGAGGAAAACCTTTACTTGATTCATTGGAAAAATAATAGTCTTCCTTTATCATTTTTTAACCACAGAGATTGAGATTCTTTCAAAGGACAACTCGTGAGACAGTTAAAACTTCAGTCAAAGAAATTTCTTGACATCATTAGAAACAGAAGTTTAACTGATATAAATGTTTTCCATTTTCCAACAAATTTTATATGAGGGCACAATCTAAAGCCCATCTCTCTGTCTACAGTTCACTAAGCAGAGAGGAACCAGTAAGATGGTATCAGTACATCCCTGTGAGTTCATAAATCAATTTGGCCTCAGTAGAGAGGACAAGGTTATGAATACAGGTTGTGATGATAAGATCAGAAGTGTTCTTTTCTAGTTCAGTGGACAAAGCCACAGAATGGTTGAATTGTTTGGCCAAACCTCCCAAGGAAGTTGGTACCAGTGCAAGGGATACAGAAATGTGTGCATGTGATGGTTTCCTGTTTCCACAGGCTAATGACTACTTCTGGAATCAACCATGACTGAAAGTTTGAAATGTCCATTTACTTATGTTAGCTACACCCCACCAAAGAAGAGCCAAATGTTTGACAGTCCAAGAATGGCCTCAAAATTAGCAGAATGACACTATTTCCCAGAGAAAGAGGGGAAAATTTCATTTCTGTGCAAAGATTATTTTTGATTATGAAAACATATTGACAAAAAAAGTTATTTTGAAAGGTAAAAGCCTAAAATCATCACTCTAATAGGACTGTCTTAAATTTTGTGCTTTTCCTTACTATTGGTCCCATAGGAATAAAGATTTATTTACTTTATTAAAGTCTTAGCTTAGTTATAATTTTGTTCTATGACTTTGTCACTAAGCAAAAATGTTCATGAAACCTAGAAATACTGTTTTTAAAAGATTTTCAGAGTTCCCATCTTGGCGTAGCAGAAATGAATCCGACTAGGAACAATGAGGTTGGGGGTTTGATCCCTGGCCTTGCTCAGCGGGTTAAGGATCTGGTGTTGCCCTGAGCTGTGGTGTAAGTCGCAGATGTGGCTTGGATCCTGCATTACTGTGGCTGTGGTGTAGGCCAGCAGCTGCAGCTCTGATTCAACCTGTAGCCTGGGAACTTCAGGCATATTGATCATTTAATCTAGGCTTTTTTCTTTTTCTTTTTTGGCACAGCAAATGGAGTTCCCAGACCAGGGATCAGATCCAAGTTGTGACCTAGGCCTCTACAGCAACTTTGGGTCCTTAACCCACTGTGCCAGGCCCAGGATTGAATTTGCATTCCAGCACTGTAGAGATGCCTCTGATCCCATTGCACCACAATGGGAACTCCTAATCTAGGCTTTCCTAAAGGGCTTTATCTAGATTTTAATAGTTGTAATCTGAAAAAGGATTCCACAATTTAAAAATTGGCTGACTTATAATAATGGTCATATAGACTTCAGGAATTTTTCTAAACCCGTTTAACTGCAGACCCCTTTTGAAAAAAGTATCTAATAGGATGCGTGCTTCACAATTTGTTCTTCGCAAAATATTATTTATTATTTTTATTATTATTATTATTATTTGTCTTTTCTAGGGCCACACCCAGGGCATATGGAGGTTCCCAAGCTAGAGGTCTAATAGGAGCTATAGCCACTGGCCTACGCCAGAGCCACAGCAACACAGGATCTGAGCCACATCTGCAACCTACACCACAGCTCACGGCAATGCCAGATCCTTAACCCACTGAGTGAGGCCAGGGATCGAACCCGCAACCTCATGGTTCCTAGTTGGATTTGTTAAACACTGAGCCACGATGGGAACTCCACAAAATTTTATTTAGATCAGTCTCTGCACCAGGAAGCTGAGGCCCAGGGACATTAATTAAGACTCAATACTACATAGTGTTAATTTGCGAACAAATTCAGACCAGAATTTATATATAAGTTTCCAGAAACAAAACTTCAACCAAAATCTCTTTGACTATGTTGGCTGAAATATTCTCACACTGTCACCAAAGATTCTCAGTTATATTTATTTATTTATTTATTTATTTTTGTCTTTTTAGGGCCATACCCATGACACACGGAGGTTCCCAGGCTAGGGGTCGAATCAGAGCTGTAGCGGCTGGCTTACACCACAGCCACAGCAAAGCCAGATCCAAGCCGTGTCTGTGACCTGTACCACACCTCACGGCAACGCTGGAATCTTAACCTACTAAGGGAGGCCAGGGATGGAACCTGTGTCCTCATGGACTGCTAGTCAGATTTGTTTCCACTGAGCCATGATGCAAACTCCAATTCTCACTTATTGACAATTCCATGAATATATGGAAATTTCTGTTGGGTCAGTAGTACAATGGAACTGTCCTTTTCACCTTAGAACAAAACGAGTGGCAGATATTGAAGGAGTGACCTGGGGACGCAGAGCCTGGTAGGTGTTGAGAAAGTCGATGCCTAAGTATGTGCATATTCGAGAAAATTTTTCCTACATCATGCATATTAGAGAACAAAAGAATGTTGTCGAGCAATTATGCCAGGAAAACTTTGAGTAGAAAGTTTCAATTTTTGCTGTTATTTCTAAATGTCCTAAAGTAAAACTATTAAAAATTTCTGCACTAGACCATAATTCACAAGGAAAGGAATGGGTCATAGTGAAAAAACAGGTTTTCCAAGTCTTAGAATGCTTGAATTTTGATTCTGAAATTGTACAAAATACTCGGTCTGCTTGCCAGAATTGACTGATGAAATCCCACTATGTGTTGAAAGAATGCATTCTGGGCATCACATAGAGTTCTTTGTTAAACAGACTATTAGCTCACACTCTAAAGTTCTCCAAAGGCTATTCTACCATAATGTCTTAGTTCAAAGGACTACTCCCTAAATCATATGGGCTAAGGTTATCGCTGCTGGTTAAAACATCAACAACAGCAACAACAACAAAACATATCTTATCCCTCATTCTCACATACCTTGGGCAGCTGATATTCCCAAGGTAAATTTGTTTTTCTTTCTATACTAGACCTCTTTGTAATGCTAATATAACCAAGACCTCATCAGCTTGTATAGGCAAATGACTTTTCAAGAACCCAGAGTTCTTGTGCTTGCCCTGTCTTCCCAGACTGGAACATTCTTCTACTGTCCAAAGGTCCTCTGAGTATTTCTGAGAGGCCGCAATGGGCTGATCTTCACCTGGCAGGTACTGCTACATTAGTGATTTACAGTTGGCTTCTGGTCTAACTGGCTGTTCTCAAGTTAGGTATTTTGCATTGATACCCGTGTATGTGCTGACAAACTGGGCAGTGTGCTCTGGACTACTACTGGCCCCTGGAGCTGAGTGTCTCAAATGCCTATGCTCAAATGTCACTCCAACCAAGGTCAATGGAGCTCACTGTGAAAAAGTCAGCCTTCTATGTTCCCAGAGCTATTGGTCTGTCATGTGTCATGGTGGACTGTGCAAAGGAAGGGAGAACGGCTATTGCCCTCACTCTGCGTCACACTGTGTCACCTATACCTGCAGAATACTTGCTTCTGCCCAGCACTTCACCAAGTGCCAAGTTCATGAGGAAGTCCATAAAGGTCTCATTGTAGCCCTCAGACTCTTCACCAAACAGATCCATCCCAACCCCAAGAGCTGAATAAGTCTTGGCTGCTTCATTACCATTTCCAGAGCACCATCTCCTCTCTGCATTTTCTGGATTCTGTTCTCAAACAAATCTGCCTCTTCTCAATTAGTCACAAAATAAAGATCCCTGTGAATATCAGTGGCTGCCACCTGAAACTCGTGGTGCCTTGGGAGTGAGTGTTTTTCTTGCCAGTTGCCACCCAGATCCCAAGTCAAATCAGAAAAATACCCCCTTTACACTTATTAAAAAAGCATCAGCCCTGAGAGAGAAAAATGTGCACATTGGTATATATATATAAGACTTGCATAAGTAACAAGGGAGAGTGTGGAGGGGTGGAAAAAGCTGGGATGAAGCCATCTGGAGCATTTATATTGAAATAGCTGTTTCCTGGAGATTGAATGAAAGCATTGCCTGTTGACAACATAGACTGCTCTATCTCTACTGAGAAATGACTTCCTTCTTAACTCTCTATAGAAAAAAATGCATCAATATCTTTTCATTTTGTTTTAAATGGCAGGAATTTAAGTTATAGAATTATGCTTTCAGATTTAGGGCTGCCATGAACATCTAAACTTTGATATTTCCAGTTTTAAATCAATGGATTCTATAAAAGAGTGGAAACACTGAGGGTTGACAACCATGGTCAGTGGAACACTTGAAAGATGTTGATCAAATTCTAATCCAAAAAGTTCCTTTAAACAATCAGATATGATGCAATCTTTCCAATAAATTATGAGGTATAAATCAGTGGAGTTGGAATAGTTCCAAGATTAAAAAGTGATAATAATCTGAAGCTGATTTCACATATTAAATCAATGTATCAACATAACTGTGACATCTAATATGACTTTTGCTCTGACTTTTCGAAGTTACCATGCTAAAGGAAATATACAAAAAGTTAGAGTACAGCCATATAATGTTGTAAATAATTTTACTTTTTATTGGGAATTTTCTTCAGTATAAACTTATATTGTGATTGCAGGTCTGAAATACACTGCATTATAAGTACCAGGAATGGTCAGTTTCTCTGGTTTGATTCAGATGCCAACTCCAGTAGCCTTGATCAAGAGGACCAGGATTTGTCAACGTGTGTAAAGAACAAGTGAGGGTGCAAGAAATATCTCAGGGGTACAATCCATAAGGCATGGTGACTAGATGGATGTGGGTAATAATGAAGAGAGCTAAGTTAATTTCTGGTTTCTGGATTTACTTGGTTTGCTCTTGGCTTGGAGGCAAGTTGGGTTGTACTACCATTTACCAAGGGGTACAGTGGGTGTGAAATGACTTCGAATCCACTTGTTCATGGCAAAAATGAAGTTGTAAGTTGTTTTGACAAAGAAGTGAAATTGTTGTGTCAGGATATCCTCATGGCCATCTGTGATTGCCCATGAATACTCAGGAGCTTGGTTGCTGAGGGATGGAGAGTGTGGGGGATGCTGCTAGGGACATAGCCATAAGAACAAATGAAGAAGAAACTCTGGGAGGGGACTCTTAGCCTATAAACACCTGGAGCTTGTGAGGACTTTCCCAGGGTGTTCGGTTGCCAAGGTGACCCTTGGCAGACCTAAACAGCTCTCCAAAGGCCTTGAGGCTCCTGTGTGGACAAATTATGCAAGCCATGCAGTGGATGGAGGAAAAGCTCATGTTGCCCACCAACCCTGGAGCCTTCTGCCCTAGCAACATGCTTTAGCAACAAGAGATTTGAACTTCATCTGCAGCCAGTTCCTGATTGGCTAAGGCCATTGTCCCAAGAACCCACTCAAAGAAAGTTACTCCTCAACTGAATTTGGGCTTTATTCCTGTCCTCTTCCTTTTGCCTGGAACAATAGTGTAATTAATCTCTCATTGGTTTAGAGTGTGTTATTTCTTTATTGGCTTATTAAGTAAGAGATATTATGCTGCCTGCTTGTGCATTACAATTTTCACAGTCAACCTGTGTTAAATAAAATATTGGCAAAGATAGTCTCAGTCTCTGAGCATAATTTTCCCCCAAACAAAACACAACCCAAAAGAGGAGTATCATGTGGGAGTAAGCTGAGGAATACAGTTCTGGACATGATGAATTTAAGATGTGGTCCAATAGGCCATTATGTAAGAGCAACTGGACTTCAAGAGAGATCAAAATTAGACAGAGATTGGGGGACCATCAGGGAAATTAGGTCTTGGAATCTTGACCAAGGATATGAGAGTGTATTGGTAAAGAAAAGTGTAGGTCTAACAGAAGAACCTCGAGGAAGGCAGAGATTTCAGAAGCAGGAAAAGAAAGCAAAGCCTGAATAAGAATGTTCTAGAAGGAGGAGAAAAGCTAGGAGAAAGTGGTGTGATAGAGAGAGATAATTTTAAGAAAAAAGAAATAGTGGGTATTGGTGTTTTGACTCTCAAGCATCTGGTTCTCCTGGGCATTTCCCTTCCTGGTGAGTGGTGTGGGCCAGAGGCATTGTCTGCTTTCTATGAGGAAACCAAAGGGATGGGGTCCATCCTCTTCCTGTCCTGGGCAGACAGCTCTAGGCTGGGCCAGTGAGTACAATCTGTATAGCCACGCCCACAGCATATGTAAGTTCCTGGCCTAGGGGTTGAATTGGAGCTGCAGCTGCCAGCCCACAATACAGCCATGGTGACACTGGATCTGAGCAGTATCTGTGACCTACAATGCAGCTTGTGGAAACACCGGATCCTCAACCCAGTGAACAAGGGCAGGAATTGAACCTGCGTCCTCATAGAGACACCGCTGGGTGCTTAACCTGCTGAGTCACAATAGGAAACTCCCACGACTTATGATTTTAATGTAAACAGCAAGAAGGCAGGGAGCTATAAGGATTAACTCACCACAAGGGTGGGGTGGACAAGAGTATACCTGGAGTGTAAACCTAGTGGATGTCCTTTTACCTAGTTCACTTGCTCCTTCTGATGGTCCAGTTTCCTATTTATTTTTTCCAATAAAAATTCACTTTTAATTAAGCTAAATAGTTGATGTAGAGTTAAATGAATTGTGCCTAAAAAGATGATGTAGATGAGTAAATCCAGCTTCAGGAATAGTAAAAATCTCCCAAGTTCACAGAGTTAATCACAGCATAAATGGGTCTAATGTCTCTTAATTTCCAGGCTAAGATACCGGTTTTGCTTTTGGTTTTTACTGTGGTAAAATACACATCACATAAAATTTACCATCTTAACCATTTTTAGGTGTACAGTACTATCATGTCCAGTACATCCACATTGTTGTGCAGCCAATTTCCAGAACCCTTTTCTTCTTAGGTTAAGATGCTTTCCATCATACCGCTGGTAGTACATGACCACCCAATATAAATCTACCTTCCCAGCCTCTCTTGCAGCTAGGTCTGGTTGATGTGATGTGAGAATTTGTGACTTGGGCAGCCTCCAGTTTGTAGCCTTCAGAGGAAAGAACCTGTCCTTATTTTTCCTCTTTTCCACTCAAAATAAATATGGACCATGGACCATTCTCATGAAGCCAATTCCTAGGAATGAAGGTCGAACAAACAGGAAGAAGAGCCCAGACAACCTCACAAAGTAGAACTGCTAGATGAGCTCCAACTATTATACATTAAAAAAAAAAAAATCTAGAGTTCCTATCATGGCTCAGTGAAAACGAATCCAAATAGGAACCATGAGGTTGCAGGTTAGATCCCTAGCCTGCTCAATGGGTTAAGGATCTGGTGTTGCTGTGAGCTGTGGTGTAGATTGCAAATGGAGCTCAGATCTGGCATTGCTGTGGCTGTGGCATAGGCTGACAGCTACAGCTCTGATTAGACCCCTGGCCTGGGAACCTCCATATGCGGAGGGTGAGGCCCTAAAAAAAAGAAAGGAAAAAAAAATTCCTAGACTGCTTAAACTACTTTTCGAGGGGAGTGTTTCCCAGAGAAGCTGAACCAGTTGACCTTCATACAGCCTTCTCAAACACCACATGAAAAATGCAGGGGAATTACTATCTTTCTTTCTGGAATGTTGGATAGCTAGAGACTGGCACTTATCACCCTTGAACCCTAAATCCAAGAAGGGTGACTTTTTGTTTATCCTGTTAACAAGGTCAAGTTGATGGACACACATGCATATAGTGCTGTAGTTTAGTGGATAAAGTGAAGCAGGGAGGAAATTGATTTGGGGCAATGTGTATGAGGTGGGACCTTTTATTTCTTCCTTTTTTTTTTTTTTTTTTTTTCTTTTTAGGGCCACACCTGTAGCATATGGAAGTTCCCAAGTTAAGGGGCAAATTTGAGATGCAGGTCCCCACCTACACCACAGCTTGTGGCAGTATGGGATCCTTAACCTGATGAGCAAGGCCAGGAACCAAACCGCATTCTCATGGATGCAAGCAGTGTTCTTAACCTGCTGAGCCGCAACAGGAACTCCCCTGAAGTGGGACCTTTGTAAAAAAAAACAGCTTAACAGATAAATGAAGAGAAAAAATAATTATCTTTCTTATTCAGATTTATTTCTGGAAGATAAGTGTGTGCAGGTGGGGCGGGGAATGAGCAACAAGAATACTGCACAAACATTTTAACGTATCCTTCCACGTTTGAAAACTAGGAATATTCTCGCAGGAGCTGGTGGTTCCACCAGGTGGTAAAATGCTGGATAAAGAATTCAGGAAAGAATGTTTAAGGTTTGTATTTAGCAAACGACAGAAAGCACTATAAATGTATTCGTTTTAATTCACAACAGTCTATAATTCTTATGAAACACCCACTTCATATAAAGATGATTTATAAGATTGTACACTTTCTTCTAGAGGCTTTTGAATAGATAAATCAATCATATACTACTTTGAAAACAAAGCTGCTTAATCCACCTCTGCCCCCAGGACCAGGGTATTCAATGTAGATACTCAGTGCTTTATTTATTTATTTATTTAATAACTAATTCAGTGTTTTCCTTTTTCGGCTATACCCGCAGCATGTGGAAGTAAATTCTCCTCCAGGGATCAAACCCACTCCATAGCAGCGACCTAAGCTGTGGCAGTGACAAAGCCAGATCCTTAACCCGCTAAGCCACCAGGGGATTCCACACTTTATTCATTACTTTAAAATCACTTGTCTTGGAGTTCCTCTCCTGGCTCAGCAGTCAACAAACCAGACGAGCATCCATGATGTTGCGGGTTCGATCCCTGGCTTTGCTCAGTGGGTTAAGGATCCAGCATTGCTGTGAGCTGTAATGTAGGTCGCAGACTGGCTCAGATACCATGTTGCTGCTACTGTGACTAGGCTGGGGGCTACAGCTCCGACTGGACCCCAAGCCTGGGAAATTCCATATGCCTCGCGCTTGTGGCCCTAAAACGACAAAAAGACAAAAATAAAAAAATAAATAAAAATAAAATTACTTGTCTTTTGGAGTTCCCATTGTGGCCCAGCAAGTTAAGAACCCAACATACTGTCTATGAGGATGCAAGTTCTATCCCTGGCCCAGCTCAGTGGGTTAAGGATCCAGCATTTTCCCAAGCTGTGGCATCCATCACAGATGTGGCTTGGACCTGGCATTGCTGTGGCTATGGTGTAGGCCACAGTTGCAGCTCCAATTCGACCCCTAGATTGGGAACTTCCATATCTCACAGGTGTGGCCCTAAAAAAAAAAAAAATCACTTGTCTTTGAATCAGACAGACTTAGGTACATGTCCTGACTCAACTACTTGGTGGTGTATGATTTAAAGAAGTTATCTAGCTTTTTGGAGCCTCTCTTTCCTCACCTGCAACTGGAGGTAATCACATTTGCACTGTAGGTTTGATACAATGTTAGGAAATACAGTTACGTAAAGTGCTTAGCATGTTAACAAGTGCTCTGTGAATTGTGCAAGTTGCTATCGTTTTTTGGCCATTATTACTGCTATTTTTAAGTGATAATTTCATTAGAATAAAGTAATAATAGTACTTATTATTATTACTAATATTACTATTATTAATAATAATAATTACTTGTTAATAGCTGTGAGTTGCCTCTCCCATGTTTCTTCTTGGATTTTCTTGACCCTAGTGATCTTATGCTTTTGAATATCAATACACGACTTTAAATAAGAGAAATTTCAATTAAAATTTGAAGGGAAATTTTACATGAGTTAAAATCAGGTTGAATATTTTCTTAAATGAGGAGAGAAAAAGAGTCCAATTCATACAGAGAAATGCAGAAAACAAAGGAATCAAAAGATCATAAATAATAGAAAGCAAAAACTAAGATGCCTAGTACTCTGTCAGCACTCAGTAAATATTAGGTATCAATAGTGGGAAGTATTATTGTTGAAAAACTGCATCAACATAAATAGAGAAAAGTTTTTGGAAATACAAGGAGTAATATACAAAAGCCTATTTTACCGAATTACTTAACTCACTCAGCCTTAAACAGATAATACAACTAAAAAATAAATAATGATATATGAGATGTATGCAATGTAATTTCTATAATTGAATAGGGTTAATGTTATATATGCATTAAACTTTAGACCTTTCAGAAAATACAATTGCTTCAAGCAACAATAGAGCATATATAAAATTTAAGAGTCAAAGGATCTTTATTGCTCCTAAAACGCTAAATTTATATAGGCTCTGAATTTCAGTGCAGAGAAAATAGAATTTAGTATTTCAAGTTAAAAGTTTAAAGGCCCACCTACTCGAAAAATTAAAAAACAACTTTTGTGCTGAAGAGAAAATGAAAAACACAATTATAAAAATATTTAGAAAACAGTAATGACAACACTATGTATTTGTAACTGTGCATTGTGGTCAAATTTTCTCAGAGGAAAATTCATACCTTTTCACTTTAATCAGATAATATTCACTTTAATCAGATAATGTGTATCCTGTATCTGTCATTTTAGGTTAAGATACGTTGAGGTAAAAGATGACTCAAAAATCACGGTTTGAAATTATATTTCTTTTGAAATCATGTTTTATGTTCATCATGGGTTGGCTGCAGGTCTATGCCTTGGCTCTTCTCTCAGGAGCAGACTTTATGGAGAGGGCTTATGGCACAGGAAAAAGAAAGTGTGGCAGAACCAATGCAGTGGTTCTTAAAAGGTCTGCTCAGTAGTAGAACAAAGGTCTTCTGCTCATGTATTCACGACAAAAACTGACTTCACTAGAGTAAGAATGTGCAATTCAACCACTGGGAAGGACGGAAAATATTTCAAACAATAATACAATTTAACCACAATCTTCTATCTTGGTCACAAATATTTTATTCCTTCCCTTGTTCATGCAAAAATACATTCAGCTACTCGCTGAAGGAGACAGCATGAAATTCTCCTCCAATCAAATTATCGGACTCAAAACCCCAGAATTCTTGTGATAGTCTCTACACTAGATCTGCATGTGGCTCCTTTTTAAAATATATGTAAGTATATGTGTGTACAAATATATTAATTTTTTTCTTTTTTTTACAGCCACTCCTGCAGCATATGTAAATTCCCAGGCTAGGAGATGAATTGGGGTTGCAGCTGCAGGCCCATGCCACAGTCACTGCAACGCTGGATCTGAGCTGCAGCTCTCAGCGATGCTGGATCCTGAACCCACTGAGTGACACCAGGGATCGAACCCACATTCTCACAGACACTATGTCAGCTTCTTAACATGCTGAGCCACCACAGGAACTCTTGCATGTAGCTCCTTTTGATCTAGAGATATATGAACTAAAAAGGAACCAGTGGCAGAATAGTCACAATAAGCTCGGCCTTTTGGCAATGGAGTGAGTGGAAGGTCCATGATAGCCATTGAGCCATCCATGACGATGCTGAAAGCTCACTAGACTTGCTAGCCAGGACCCTGGCCAATGGCACTGGGAAATATTCCTTGAGTAGGGACTGGTTCTGCCGCCGCAGTAGCTGCCAGTCAAATACTCTCCATGGCTCTTGGTTCTATCTCTGGGAGATCTTTGCCTTTCCATCTTCCCCTTTGGCCATGTATAAATACCTTGGGAATAGATTCTCCTTAGAGGCAAAGAAGCATTCTTGACCAGCTTCTTGGCTCCAGATACATGTTCTGAGTGTAATCTTCCCAAAATAGGGTAGAGAGAGCAGAACATATTTTGTACAGTCATACAGGGTACCACATATGCTTTATGTGTGTTGAAACCTTCCATGGAAAACCAGTTCCACTGGCTTAGGACCATATTTGGATTCCCTTTAGAACATGGGTTTCAGGTTCTAAGTTTTTGGCTTTTTAATGAGCTTACAGCATGCCTTAGAAAGAAGCCATTTGGGTTAATCAGCTTATTCTCTGGTACGCTTACAGAGCCATGCTAACTTGGCGCTGTTAGATCTCAACTGTGTCAGTAGCTCCTAGGTATTTTTTTTTTCCCACTTCTGCATCTGTCCATCAGGTTGGAGGACTCTGAAATGTGTCAAGATTATTATGGCTCTTCTTGCCTTATTTCAGTGGCCTTAGACTATTCTAAAGTTGTGTAAAAGGGGCCTCCATTGAAGCAATGCAGTCTTTTCCTTAATTTACTCAGTTCTAAATCCTATCCCTCAAAATTAGAAAATATGACTGATGGCTTCACATTACATTTTTTTGAAAGTCACTGTGAGTTGCTTCACGGTTTTGTGTTTCAACTTGATTCAAAATTTACACTGTGTTTTCAAAATAGAAATATGGTTGTCCATTGAAACAACACAATTTGAACTGTATGGATCTACTTATACGTGGATTTTTTTCCACGTACACTACAATACTAAGCCATCTGGTTAGCTGAATTCACAGAGGCAGAGCCCAAGATATGGAGAGCCCACATTAAGTTATACTTGATTTTTTTCCTCTCCTCAGTGAGCCTCCTGACCCCTAGGTTGTTCAAGATAATAACTGTACAGTCATTAGCTTTTCTGGCTAAAACATTATAGCTGCCGATTGTAAAAAAAAAAATAATTAACAGTGTGAAATTGACAAGCCCTGACCTGGTCACCTCACTTGTTGCGAAGTGGGAATTTCCATTTGGTCACCTAACATATGAGGCAGAGGGCAGTTGGTTGCTGAAATGCACAGGTGGGCCCCATGCTTGCAGCCAGCCCATGCTTACCTAACCAGTTCATCACCAGCTAATCAACAACATTCAAAGACTCTCCCTTTCTTAATATGGGACACAGATATGTGCAATGTTCTGGCTTTAGAAGACCTTCCTCATTTTTTTTTTTTTCCTCCTAGCTTAAACCTTGTTCTGCAGAGACTAGTCTCTGTAACTAGATTTCATCTTTGGCAATAAAATTTCTCCACGCTGTCTTCAATTTCTGAACTCTTAGTCTTTTCTTTAACAAAAATGTTTTTATGAGTTTTTTGATAATTTAAATGTCTGCTTCCTATCATTACCAGTATAAGATTTTTCCTATTGTTCTATTTTCATCATTTTATGTTCTCTTTAAAATTTTAATTTGTAGGATTATTAAACTTTTGTCAAATATGTTCCAAGCTTCTTTCCAAGTTGTTGATTTGTTGATTGTTTTATATATATATATAAATTTAAATTTAATAAATAGTCAAAATTGCTAATTCTTTTTTAAAATTTTTTAAGGTTTTTTTTTTTGTGTTTCAAATTGTACTATATTTTCCCTTATTTTTTGCCTCTTCTTTTTGATCAACTTTAGGGAAAAGTTTTAAAATTTGCACCTAAAATACCTGAAATTCCATTTTACTTAAAAGAATATCCACTTCATATGTGCTCTATAATTTTATTTGGTAAGGAAGGTTTATGATTTTTATACTTTCTTTGTAAAATTCACCTTTTGTTAATATAAAATGACTTTTCAAGACAAGTAACTCCTTTATCTGTTGCACTGAATTCTACTTTGTCTAATGTTACCTCTGCAGCATGGTTTCCTTTGGCACTCATTAAATATATTTTTACCTGTACTTTAGTGTTTAATTGCATACTTTGTGTCCATTTTTGATGTGTGTCACTGTCAGTATAGAGTTGGATTTTGGTTTTGACCCTGTATAAATCTTGGCTTTTCATGTGGGGATTCAATTTTTTTATATTTTTTTGTTACAATTTAAATATTGGCTTTAAGGTATATCACCTTATTTTGTGCAATCTATTTTATGCTTTCTCACTTTTCCACTCTTTTCTTACTTTTGCTATATAAATTATTTTCACATTTCATCATCTCCCAGGTGTAAAGGTTGATTCTGATTTTAATTATGTAATTGACTACATTTAAGTTTCAAATAAATCTTTAATCTATGTTGCTCTAATTTTCAACAATCTTAGTAAAACAAGTTCTGAGTTTTACTTATAAAGATAAGTAATAGAGTTCATTCAGAACATTCTCCCCCATACCTCACTTCTCAATCTTTAAAAATGTAATCTGGGGTTTTAGATGCCCATTATTAAATTTTCTTTTTTTGGGGAATTTCTATATATCTTCAATTTTGAAAACAATTTTTGACAATTATAACCATTTAATAACTCATTTCTAATAATATTGTAATGCTTTATATTTATTGATATTTACTTGGTAGTTCTTCCTATCTTTTGTATCTATTTCCTTCTTTCCTTGAGCTTTTTTTAATTAAATAAGTTATTTGGAAAATATCACTAGTTTTTGTTTCAAGAAAGACATATGGAAACCCTATATTTTAAGAACCCTTGGATGTCTGAGACTGTCTTGGATAAAATTGTCAAGTCAGTATATTTTCTCCAAATTCAGTAGATATTCCTTTATTGATGTCTTCCATTTAGTGTTGTAGAAGTCTAAGGTTATTTTTATTTTTGTTCTTTTAATTAATTTTTAGAAAAAATGTCTATTATCAGCACATAGCTATTTTTATATATTATATATGTATAATCATGTATAATATACATATATTATATATATTTATATATAACATATTATATATATTATATATATTTATATATATTATATATGTATAATCATTTCTGTATTGATATGGAATACATTTATTTATTTATTTTTACATTTTTTTGCTTTTTAGGGCCACACCCATGGCATATGGAGGTTCCCAGGCTAGAGGTCTAATGGGAGCTACAGCTGCTGGCCTACACCACAGCCACAGCAACGCAGGACCTGAGCCACATCTGCAACCTATACCACAGCTCATGGCAATGCCAGATCCTTGACCTACTTGAGCCAGGCCAGGAATCAAACCCACAACCTCATGGTTTCTAGTCGGATTCCTTTCCGCTGTGCCATGACGGGAACGCCAAGAATAAATTTATAATTCTACAGTGGCACCAGGATATGTTAGCTGTCTATGGCTGTATAAAAAGTTACCCCAAATTTAGAAGCTTAAAACAACAAACATTTGTTATCCTTTCTGTGGGTCAGAATCCAGTAGAGGCTTAGCTGGGTAATTTCGATTCAGGGTCATTGATGAGGTTGCAGTCCAGTTGTCAGCTAGGGCATAGGCATCTGAATGCTTGCCCCAAGCTGGATGATCTTCTTCTAACATGCTAACTCATGGGTGCTCTCTGTTGACTGGAAGCCTCAGCGAGTTAAGGACCCGGCGTTGCCGTGAGCTGTGGTATAGGTTGCAGACACAGCTCAGATCTGGCTTTGCTGTGGCTGTGGTGTAGGCCAGCAGCTGTAGCTCCCATTAGCTCTCTAGCCTGGGAAACTCAAGTGCTACCCTAAAAAAAGCCAAAAAAAAAAAAGAGAAAAAAGAAAAAGAAAAATTAAAAAAAAAAAGAAAATTAGATAAAGTTTTATTTTGATGGCCAGCCATGATGGCATTTTAACCTGAAAAATTTATGTTGGTGTTATTTATATTAGGAAAAAAAAAATACTTTAAATGCTCAGCAACAGCAGATAAACAAAACGGATTATGGCTTATGTCTGTGAAGAACACTTTGTAGTCTTCAGAAATCATATTATTGAAGCACATTTAATGGCATAGGGAAAAGCCCACAGTTTATCATTTGGTAGGAGAAAAACCCTACAAAATAGTATATACAATATGGTTGTGATTTAATAAAAAGAGCAAAAATGGAAAACAAAAAAGATAGGAGATATATTAATATAACATTCACAGAGATTCCCTGGACAGTGGAATTAGGGGTAACTCTAAGCTTTATTTTGAAGGCGTTTATTTTTAAATTTCTTTTCTTTTTTTCTTTTTTGTCTTTTCTAGGGCCGCACCCGTGGCATATGGAGGTTCCCAGGCTAGGGGTCAAATCGTAGCTGTAGCCTCTGGCCTACACCACAGCCAGAACAATGCAGGATCTGAGCCATGTCTGTGACCTATACCACAGCTCACGGCAAAGCTGGATCCTTAACCCACTGAGTGAGGCCAGGGATCGAACCCGCAACCTCATGGTTCCTAGTTGGATTTGATAACCACTGAGCCATGACAGGAACTCCCATTTTTAAATTTTCTATTAAAATATATATTACTTATTAAAATAAGGAAAACAATTTTAATTAGCAGTTAGTAAGTTACTTTATTTACAAAGTGTTATCTTTTTCTTTTTTTCAGTGCCACTCCCATGACATATGGAGATTCCCAGGCTAGGGATCTAATTGGAGCTGCAGCTGCAGGCCTACACCACAGCAACAGCAACCCCAGACCTGAGCTGTGTCTGTGTTGTACACCACAGCCCAGGGCAACACCAGATTGTTAACCCACTGAGTGAGGCCAGGGATCGTACGCAACCTCATGTTTGCTAGTTGGATTTGTTTCCACTGTGCCATGACAGGAATTCTGCAAAAGTGTTATATTTAAAGATTAATATTATATGCATAGTGGATTGGGGTGGGAAGGGAAATTCATTCTGAGGTATAGGGAGAAATTTTTCTAGGTGCAAATATATTTGAGAACCACAGTATTCTATATTTAATGTAACCCTAGCTAAGTATGGATTTATTGTCCTTCAAAGTAATTGATATATAAATATTAAAACACTTGTGCATGTACACACACATAGGCTTGTATATGCCATAAAAGACTGATTTGAAGGTATCTGATGGCCTTCAATAAGATGCTGGTATCTTACATCCATAAGAGGACAATAAGTAAAATTAATCTATAGTCCAGTGGTTCTTAAAGTATAATCCCTGGACCAGCAGCATTAGCATCACTTGAGCTTATATTACAAATGCAAGTCCTCAAGCTTCATCCTACAACTAGACCAACTGAATCAGAAATTCAAGCTGATTCAGAAATATTTGAATAAATTCAATTATTTAGTAATTTTGAGAAACCCTCCAGATGATTCTGACACATACACATTTGAAAGTCACAGCTATGGACATTAATTAATAACATCCATTGAAATGAATATAAACAAATGGAAGGAAGCCCTTTAAGTACAGTCATGAAGAACCCAAGGCACTCTGCCAGGCAGAAGCATCTCTGATACTTGGCTGGATTTAGTTCAGAAGATGTGATCTATCACAAGTACCTGATAGAACAACAGGAAAGGGAGAAATTATTTCTTCTGTGGCTCTGATGTCCCACATGCATTTATCATGGAAAATAAAGAGTAAAAAATATCCTGTATACTACAAATGTCTTATGAACCCATCAGTTTAACTTGTAGAGTATTAATATGTGAGAATTAGCAGAGGCCCTGGAAACAGGCCCTGTGCTTCAGTGGGGATGATTTGCTATCTCTCCTTTCCTGGGGAGAAGGGTCCTGATGTTGATGACCCATATCTGGATCCATGTATTGGACCACAGTGATTAGTAGTAGAGATTTGGGGTAAGACTGAAGGTCTTAGAGCTCAGAGACTCAGAATCAGGCTGACCTTTCTTGGTCTCCCTTTATTTTCATATGTGGTTGACATGATGGAGGGGCCTGGGCCATCTACCTGTGAAAGCCTGGACTGGGAGAGTTTGACACATCTGCTTAGACTTTTAGGAAAGAGATGACCTCTACTTCCCTACTCTTGATGTCCTTTGTTGGCAAGTGGGCTGGTAATGATGTTATGTGACTGGGATGCAGATATGGGTCCAGGGGAAGGGATAAAGCAGGGCACCGCCCTTAGGATCACAGGTAGCCCAAGTACCAGGAGTCCTTTTCTTCCTAGTAGGGTTGTCGGACTTAGCAAAAATCAAAATCAAACATCCAGTGTCCAGTTAAATTTGAATTTAGGTAAACCACAAATAATTTTTAGTGTAAATATATTCCATGCAATATCTGGTCTTCCTATTTAGTATATTATATGCATTGGTTTAGTATAAAATAGTTAATACATATAACATTTAGTATGTTATTGTAGTGTAGTTGATATTTTATTATATCTCTGTATGTTTTTTCTCACTAGGTCAAATGTTTGGGGTTTTATGGATTACATTGTTTTTATTTGACTATGTCCCTACATATGGAAGTTCCTGGGCCAGGGATGGAACCCACACCACAGCAGTGACAATGAGCCACAGCAGTGACAACACTGGATCCTTAACCTCTAGGCCACCAGGGAACTCCTACACTTTCATCTATACCATGCAATATTTGGAACACACTTACCCTAAAAGATGATCTATTTCTCTAAAATTCAAATTTAACTGGTATCCTATAATTTACCTGGCAATGCTCCTAGGTAAACTAGGCTAGATAGGAGATTACATCAGGATTGGGGACAAAAGCCCTTCAAGATAAACAGATTTTTTTGCTTGAATGTTATCCTCTTTTGAGAACCTGGCTGTGAATTTGGGTGTCAGTGTCCTTGTATCCCACCCACCCAGACACTATCTCAAGATGTCTTCCAGAGAGCGACCACACGCCAGACTGACTATTTAGTTAAATCATTATTTTTTTCCTTGAATAATTCCAAATTTCTAAAGGATGTTAAAAAGGGGTGAGAGGATGGAAGGAACTCCTTTGGTATGATCTATGATTAACTTCTTTTGATTTTTTTTTTCCCTTCTTTTTAGGGCGGCAGCTGCGGCATATGGAGGTTCCCAGGCTAGGAGTCAAATAGGAGCTGTAGCTGCTTGCCTATGCCACTGCCACAGCAATGCCAGATCTGAGCTGTGTCTGTGACCTACACCACAGCTCATGGCAATGCAAGATCCTTAACCCACTGAACAAGGCCAGGGATCGAACATGCGTCCTCATGGATGCTAGTCAGATTGATTTCCGCTGAGCCACAATGGGAACTAGTAATTTCTTTTGAGAAGTATATTTTCCTGGATCACTTACAGCAGAAAACACCTCTTGTTTCCTCTGCATACAATTTCCAAACAGAAGGAACAGCATAACTGATCATTGGGACCAGCGGCCATACTCAGCCGGGAGCTCAAAAGAGCAGTTGTGATTCATAGTTGGTTTTCATGTTCCTGCCTCAATGGCAGTTTAGGGGACTTTTTTTTTTTTTTTTTTGTGCCACAGCAGGAACTCCTAGGGGACCAATTTTGCTGCCAAAATATTTTTTTTCACTGAGAGGAAAGTCCACTTTATTAAAAAAATAAATAAATAAAGTGTGAAGCTCATCCAAGCAGGTCAAATGCATTTATTCTGTGTTCTCCAACTTGGTGTATTTGACAGTCTGGGAACAGGGTTCTGTGCAAAGGCTTTGTGCGCTGCTGGCTTTCAGCTGGGGAAGTTGGGGATGAGCTATTGCCTCTCTCCCAGGTGAGAACAGGTGTACACCACTTTAAATTTCCCGTGGATCTGATTGCATCATTTGTTATATTATCCAACATAATGACATGAAATACGTAAATAATAAAATGCCAGTTGTCTGCTGAAAATTTAAAGTGGCAGATCTTCTTTCTTCCGTTGGAGAGGCTGCTGTCAGTTGATGGAGCTTTCACCGCTGAAAAATGACGACCAAGCTGAAAGGAGCCACAGGGGAAAACTTACTCCTCTGGCTGATAAAGCGAGTACAAAAAGGAACAGCAGGACATCACCCGTTCTCCACTCCATGCAACTGCCATATCTTCCTGCGGTTATCACATGCTTGACAAAACAGGTTACACCAAAGCAGCTTTTACATCATAAGACAATGGAAGGGAGTGTGTCCAGAGGTCAAATGCTCTCCTGCTAAAAAAAGTAAAAGCGGTAGCATCTTTTCCCCCTTTTTAAAAAATACATAAATAATGACTTCCTGTCTTTTTATCCAAGGGTCAATCTGATAGGTAACTGATCATATTGGGTAGAAACCATAGAACAACTGCAAAGCAGAAGAGGTTGATTAAAGATTTCCCATAATTTGGGGTGCTCAAGGCAAAACTGTTCTAACCACACCACATACTGTCTAAATGGCTGCCTAGTTTCCTTAAAATCCAAGAATTTCCCCCTAAATGAGTAATATTATCAGTAGATTTTCATCTACAGCATGAACAAAATGAACCACAACTTTTTATTCAGTGGGTTTCAATACCAATGCATCAACCACTCATTCTGGAAGCTTTGTGTGAGCTGCAAGGAATTTAACAGTGAGTAAAACATGGTTTCTGCTCCCATGGCCTTTCTGGTCTTGCAGATCATTCTAAGATGAATTCAGGGTTTCATTTATAATGTCCTTTGCAACCAAGAGATGAAGCATAAAGAAGCCTTCATGAAATGACAATTCTTTTCTTCGAATTTCCTCTAAACTCCCCTAAACTTCTAAATTTCTGGAGTTCCTGTCATGACTCAGCAGAAATGAATCCGACAAGGAAACATGAAGTTTTGGGTTCGCTCCCTGGCCTCGCTCAGTGGGTTAAGGATCCGGCGTTTCAGTGAGCTGTGATGTAGGTCACAGACAGGGCTTGGATCCCACGTTACTGTGGTTGTAGTGTAGGTCAGCAACTGTAGCTCTCATTCGACCCCTAGCCTAGGAACCTCCATATGCCACTGGTGTGGCCCTAAAAAGTAAAACAAAACAAAACAAATTCAAACCTCTAAATTCCTTATTAAAGAGCAGGAAGGTGTAATTTTTAGCTAGGGCCTTTTAACCATTGATACAGAAGTGACCATTAAAGACTAACTCACCAAATGTTTCCTGGTAGTGATAGGACAGGAGTTGTAAGGGATAAATACCTAGATGGAATATGGAAAGAGGTAACCCGTGAACAAACTACCATTTGTCCTACCCCAATATCATTGGACTTCTAGTTCTGGGCCAACAAAGACAAGATACACAAAATCCATTCTGGAGGCCTTACAGGAGACATAAACAGTGTGGTAGAGGACTTACCAGGGGATTTGGCTATGGAGCAGTTGCTGGTGTGTTGGGTAAGGAATGGATGCCAGCATTGTACACAGCTCTGAGACTTGCCAGCTCAAAGTATTATCTGCTTATGAATTAAGAATGCATTTTGATGGAGCTCTGCTAATTTGCCTAAAGGAATGAGAGTGGGAGCTATCGGAATAGAAAAGGCTCCCACACTGGTGAGATGTTCATGACCTCAACCATAGGTAAGATGTAGTTCTGTGTGGATGGTGCAGGAGGAAACATTATGTATTTATATTGTGACTGTTTGGGGCAATGTTTTGGATGATACATCATCTGACTGTAACTATTCTGACTTAAAATTTGTCATTTACAACAAAAATGAAAATGAGTTTTTGAGAAATTATTCAGAAACATCATGGCATTTTATGTTTTTTTTTGTTTCGTATACATTAGCTTCCCTTTTGTGCTTCATCTGTACCCTTCCCTTCCCTTTTCTTTTTCTTTCTTTCTTTTTTGTTTTTTTGTTTTGCTTTTTAGGGCCGCACCAGTATCATATATGGAAGTTCCCCGGCTCGAGGTCAAATCAGAGCTACAGCTTCTGGACTACACCACAGCCACAGCAACATGGGATCTGGGCTGCATCTGTGACCTACACCACAGCTCACAGCAACACTGCATCCCTGACCCACTAAGTGAGGCCAGGGATCAAACCCACATCCTCATGGATACTAGTAGGATTCGTATCTGCTGAGCCACAATGGACACTCCCACCCTTCATTTTCAACTTATTTCATCTTAGGCATAAGAGTAGAAATATATTACAATCTGATTATGGCTTAAATGTGTGACTCTATATTAATGAAATGCAAATAGAACTTACCCTAAAATTGAATAGTTACACAAAATTCCATTATGGTCATATATGTGTGTGTGTCTTTTCTCACATATATTTTTGAAGGCATGGATTTTCATATACCTCTATGAACCCTCTAGAGTACCTTGAATACAAGAGATGCTCACTAAACATAACTGGATAAATGAATGAATGAATAAATCTGGAAAGATGGAAGAAAATCATTCACAGACCTGTCTCAAAATGATACCTAATACTGGGTCTTCTATGGATTAGAAGTAGAAACACTAAGGAACAGAAGTATCAAAATGTCTGTATCTATAACAAAATAGTGCTTTCTAGTTCCAAATGTACCCAATTAATCACTATTTTATTCTAACAGATCTCAAGCTTCCCACCAACATGGCAGAACATCAACTCAAATTTGTAGGATGAACTGATCTTTTTCCTCAAGTCCTGTAGCTCCACTTGATTTTGGTCTTTGCAGTCAAAGGGATTCACATAGTATAAGCAGAGTTCTACAAAACTAGATCTGATAGGTTTGGCTAGTAGAGGCCAGAGAGCTAGGGAATAGAAGAGTTAAGCCCAATGTTCAAGGCCTGTATCTCAGCTCTACTACTTGTTGGCAACTTGACTTTGCCTCTCATTTCCCTCCTTTATAAATAAGGGAAAGTAGCTCTGAAAATTAAGCTGGATGAATGAGTATAAATCACATGGCACATAGTAAGACCTTGTACATAATAAAATTATAGACTAGTGGGGGGAAGATGATCAGGGAGGAAGATGATCATTTGTCCTGATGAAAGCTGGAAGTAAAATTTTTAGCTAAGTCTTAAAGGGAGAGTAGGTTTTTTTCCTTTTTGGCTTTGCTTTAGGCACAGAAAAAAGGGAGGGAGAGTCCAGACAGAGGAAAGAGCATGAGCAAAGGCACTGGGGTTAGAAAATACAAGATATATTCAGGGATCAGAAGACCATCCATCTATGGCCCATCAGTGGCCCCTAGAGCCTGGGAAAGAGCACATAAGGTGGACAGGAGGACGTTCAAAGCCACAGACTTGTTCCTTGCACAGATGTTAGAACCTGTCTTGTGACTCCCAATGAATGATTTCTTTAACAAATACCAATCTTCCCAAAACCAGAATTTAAATTTCTAGCAGTTTGCCGTATTGCCAAGGAAGCTGAAATGCAGTCTACACAGATTGCTGGGGAGAGGATCTTTATTCAACCCCCTGAAAGCCAACAGCCTACCTGTTCTGGGTGAATATTAAAGCCTTCTCAGCATGTGTTGATAATGAGGGCAGATGTTGCTGCCAATATTTTTAGACAGAATTCAGAGACCTGCTAAGAATTCTGAGCAGCTGAGCATTTACTCTCCATATAGGCTATTCGTCATCCCACAGACATATCTTTAAATGCCCTAGTATGAAGTTTGCTCATCCAGACCATGCAATTCCAGCATCAGCTGTTTGTGGACGGTTACTTAGTAATTGTGATTTCAAGAAGTGCAGTGGGGTCCATTTAGAGTGGACCAACCTATTTATAGACAGGAAGCCCAGAATTACTGTCATGCTTTGGGAAAATTATGGTTCTACTTATAACTTCTTACTTTCCATTACATTCAGCTAAAGGGAAATAACAACTGTTTTTAACTTGATTTTTTGATTGGCTGTACAGGAAGTCAGCTATTAGCATAAATTTGCATATGGTAGGTATTCTATGGCATATGCTAAGTGTTCTTTCAATCAATATTTGTTGAATGAATGAATGAACAAATGAATGAAATCTGAACCATATTTTAAGTTGTATTTCAGAATGTGTGGCACACTGGTTAAAGCTGATACCTAGGACCATGTTATTATTAGGTGCAAAAAAGAAGCAAGATTTGTTCTAGGAGGTTGGTTTCCCAGGCAAGTGTCAGTTTAGAGACCTTGAGCTAGTCATTTGACCTCTCTTATTCCCTCTTTAGAAGAATGAAAGGTTTGAACTCACTGATAGCTTAATGTCCCTTCTGGCTCTAAAACCCCATGATACAAATTCTGGTTTGGCTGAGACCAGAAGACATTGAAATGGTACCTTGTCATGTCTGCCTGAAGTTGAACTCTTTTTATTTCATGTTGAAAACATCACAATCCGCCTTACATTTCCTTATGAAAGCAATGTCTTCTTTAACAGTTTGCTGCCTGATGGAAATGTGTTTCTTCTGCACAACTGTTGCACCTGTACATTTCTGATACTGGTCTTTTTCTCTCTAGCTGGGCATCCTGAGAGGCAGAAACTGCACCATCGTCATCTTTGTGTCCATTAAGCACCTTACACCATGCTGCCTGCAACAGAATCCCTTCTTTACAATCCCAGTGTAATCTGTTTAACAGTCATCCTGGAATAATGGTTCCACCCTAATTTGTGGGTTTAATAAAATGCAGCTGCTGCAGCAGCCTACCCATTTCATCTCTCCCTCCCTCCCTGTATTCTAGCCACAGGCTGCCTCTTGAGTCCTCAAAAATGCCAAGTTTGTTGAGGCTTCTAGGGAAATGACCTATGTGAAATGCCCCCCACCCCCCAGGTCCTCATTCAGGTGTCATTACCAAAGTCACCATCTTTGTGAGGAATTTCCTGACCATCCCCTTCCAGGTTACCCATTCAGCAAATATCCCCTCCTTCTTATAACATCCACTACCTGGAATGATGAAAGATTTTTAAACTTGTTTTATTTTCCTTTCCTAATAGAATATAAGCTCCGTGGAAGCACAGAGTTAAGTCTCTCTGGCTTTTCCCTCTATTGCCGGCAGCTGGCACAGTGCCTGGCAGGAGGTAGGTGCTTGTTAAATATTTGTGGGATAAATTCAATGTCCCCCCCCACCACCTATCATCTGCTGCCTCTTTCCCCTAGGTCTCACCACTTTCTTCCCCTTTGCCTTTGGCCCTCCATGGTTACCAACCATCCCTCAGCCCTTCCATGAAATGTCACTTACTGTAACCTACTTTTTGCTACATTTAGCAGGATCAACCAGAAACTTCCTTATATCCACCCCAGTTTATGCCTAAAAATAGGAATTGTAATCTGTAAACAAGTGAAGATATTATTTTGTCAGGGAACAGAGAAAAAATTCTTTGAAACTTTAATGTGATGTTATTGCTAGACATTACATGATTAGAATAATGGGAATGGCGTTGACGGCGTACCGGAAACTTGCCAGTTTATGGGATAAAAGCGTGCTAATAAGAATTGTTAGAAGACTTCATTAGCACCGATCCTTTCTATATATAGAAGAAAGAAAAAATAAATAGCTCATCATCAGGAAAGGCAAATAAACTAATATTTAAAAAATAACCATAATCTGATGACAGAAGAGAATGTTTTGTGTGTATTATCAGAATTAGCTTTCGGTACGATGAGAGCCCTCCCAGAACAGTTGGGAAAGCCCCGTTCCATAACTTAGAGGCAGATGAATAAGTACAAACAGTTTCAGGCACAATCCCGATCCAGGTGCAAACTTCTCTGGTGGCTGTGGTAGTCGTGGGACTGTCCCAGCTCTGCTGTGAGTCACAAAGGACTGAAATGTGTCTGTCCTGGGTTTAAGTTAGACTCCCACCATGGGAGGTCATAGGAGGAAACTGGTTTGGAAGGAGGGGAAAACACGGTGTATTTCTTCTCCTGTTTCTCTGTGTGAGACTTTGTCTCTAGTAGTGACAGCCTGGCCTCTGGAGACAAGTTTGTCTTTTTCTTCTCTTGCTGGCAGCTCCCTGTCCTAGAGAGGAGGGCAGCTTCCTGCTGTTGTTATTTTCTGGGCTGTCTCACTGTGGCTTCTTTTCCCTTTTGTTCTTAGCTATCTTTCCAATTATTTCCTGATAAGAACTTTCCTCTTCTGGAAGGTCTGGTATGAGTTCTCTTGTTCTAAGTAGATCCTGATTTTTAAAATAGCTGGGGAGTCATCTTTTGGCACATTTGTAGTTCAATTTCTGAACCCATGGTCTTTAGAGAGGCTTTAAGAAAGAAAAAACTCATCTTCATCAACTTGGACCATCTTCCTCTCAGGCGCTCTACACGGTGCTTAATCTTCATTGGAAAAAAAGTAATTGAAATTGAAGAAGGATGGAAAATTCATAATAATAATAATGAAAACATGATTTAAATATAATCATGGGAACTTTAGTTTTTAAAAGACCCATTTAAGTGTCTAATTAATAAAGAAACAAGGAAGGGCAATAGAAGGTTCTCAACACAAAGCCACTCACCCAGAGCACAAACAAAAACAGCTTTCTTGGAAACCAAAGATGTTTGCCTATTCACAGGACGTGGACAGCTCGAAACTCATTCAACAGATTTTTAAGAAAAAGTTAAATTCAAAGTCAAAAGACATTGAACAAAACATTTCTAGAGAATTATGTATCTGCACACAATATGTGGGGAAGATAAGCAAGCAAGGATTCAAAGGCTTGGCTAATGTTGCAAGTCAAGAGTCCCTCATGGTATTGAAAAATTGGGCTGTGTGTCCTAAGAGAGGGCACAAGCCACAGGGCCAGAGGGGAGGGACAAAATTATTAGAAAATTATTATTAAAAAAATTAGGCAACGCATAATTTCAAAAGTTCACTTTATCTGAAACGAATACCGTGAGACGTGACCTGCCTCTTTTGTGAAGATACAATAGCTTGAGGAGTTTTGATATCACCTACTCAGATATACTCTGATTTTCAGACCATGCTTTACAAAAGTCATGACCAATAAATATGTCTCAAATGCAAGGTCCTATGAAAAAGAGCCTAACCTGTAAACTTTGCTTTTCCCATTTCTGCTACATCTAGCCCTCCTCAGATGGCTATAGATCTCCCCTTCTTTCTCTGGCTTCTGCATTGTGACTCTCAAGACCCTGAAGACACTTTCTTTTTTATGACTGCCTTTCTCCTCTCATGGCATGCTGTATTTTCATGGTCTAAAATCTTATCCCTAAGAACAGATCACAGATGAGGCACAAATATGTCCTGAAGAAAATGGGATTGTTAACCACCTAAATTGTTGCCTCTTCTGGGGAGAAGGTTAAAGGTATTATTCTAGCTCCAATGTTTATTTATTCTTTATGTGATATTAAGCATGTTCCTTAACTTCCATGTGTTTTAATTTATTTTACACTTAAAAGGAGGATAATGCTGATGGTACCATATGGCTTTGGTTTCTTAGTTGCAAATGACAGAATCCACATTGGCTATTTTAAGGTGAAATTGACCATTTTAAGGATATTAGGCTGTTCATAAAATCAGTGGGAGCAATGAATTTTTTTTTGGGGGGGGGATTTGTTTTTCTCTTTAAAACAGTGTTTATTCATTTTAAGTAAGAGTAAGTGTAGGTGATGAGAACCAGCTTGGTGACAGAGCATCTCTAGGTTGATGTGTGGTTCAGCACATATTACATCTCGCCTGCTGGAAAGAGGATTTTTTGAGGTGAGGACAAGCCTGGAACCAGGCTGCCTGTACCCCCACCAAGGCACAGGACCCGGGCAAAGTCTGAACAGAAGTAGTTTTTACTTTTATACCCATAATACTATGGAAGTATTGAGTGCAAGAGTAGGCTCAATTGTAAAGTTTCAAAAGAGGAAGAATTGATAAATGAGAAAGATTCCATTGCAGCTGCCTCATGAGCCCACATTGACAGGAACTCTTCTGAATTCATCTCTGTCACCCATTTCTGCTTTCACTATGTCAGAAAAATGAACACCCCTCCTGGCCATGCAAATCCTCTGATCTCAGGTCCCTCAATTTCCAATGAGGTCTAACAGGGGGGACTCCATTAGGCTGAACTGATGACACATCTCCACCTTAGCTGCAAAGGAGTCTAGGGGAGGCAAATATTTGTGTACATCTCAGGAAGGTGGGACTCATATAGGGAATTATCAAAACAACAGGTTTCCACCACAGACACAGAAAGCAAACTCAAGGTTACCAAATGGGAGGGATAAATTAGGAGGTTGGGATTCACAGACACACACTGCTACATACAAAATAGACAAACAACAAGGACCTACTGTATAGCCCAATGAACTATGCTTAATATTTTGTGATAACCTATCAGGGAGAAGAATCTGAAAGAGTATATGTACCTGAATCTCTTTGCTTTACACAACATTGTAAACCAACTATAATTCAATTTTAAAAAAGTTAATGACATGGGTGTCTGCTGCCAGTACCACCAGATATAACCAGAGCAGGGAACATTTGAGGTGATGCCCATAAAAATTTCAATACATATTCAACCTATGAAAAGAGAATGGATTTTATTAGTATTTATTTCAAGCTGGTTATAACTTGGATACTCCAACTTAGCGCCAACTCATGGTTTGATAGGGAAATTAGCTCAACCCCCAGGAGCTCTCATGTGACCTCGCAAAGTTAAGAACAAGGCCTTCAGCTGTGACAAGGGAGACCACAAACCTAGTCATGGGGCCAAAGACTGGGAATGCAGGTGCAATGATTCAGTAGCTCTGGGTGAATAAACACAAGAGAATCCTGTGAAGCAGACATTTGATTAAACTGACATGAATTGGAAGATTTGATTGTTAAGAATTCCACAGCATCAGCTCTAGTGGCTGCATAAGTGCAGGTTCAATCCCCAGCCCCGCACAGTAGTTTAAAAGATCTGGCATTGTCACGACTGTGGCATAAGTCGCACCTGCAGCTTGGGTTCAGTCCCTGGCCCGGGAACTTCCATATGCCGCTTGGCCTTTTGTGACTGTTTTTGTATGTTTGTTTATAGATGAAAGATATTTGTGATTGCTTATGCTTTGGTTGAATAGTACTTATGAAAAGAGGCTATTATTTTTTAATGGCATTTGTTGAAATGTAAAACATAGACATTGTCACTAAAGAGACTTATGACTTTTACCTTATCCTCTTTTCTCCTCCAAACTCTATTTAGACTCACATACCACTATGTAATACAGAAGATGTTATTTTTCCACCATTAGATAAAGCACATAGTAATTTGCAGGAAAGCTTGGATGTGGCACAACCCTTTTCCTTAGCTCCTGGAAGATGTGCTTATATCCTGCTTCCTTTCAGCATATGAGGCACCTTCAGTTTAAAATGCAGATGTTCTTGGTTACAGTTGCTATGTGAAATGTTATGAGATAGAAATTACTGTCATAATTAATAATAGGTAAAGGTTTTTACCTTTGATGTGCTGCATTCTGCATGTGATTGAGTCTTTTTGATTGTATTTATTGTACATCTCTAACTTCCCATTGGTTTTCTGGCTGTTTGTGTGCTTAGCTTGATGTCTGTTTCTATTTAGTCAAGGCTATTAATGCCTTTCAGACTTATTTTCAACTGCTTTATAAACCCATATGGTTTAACTTGAAAGGGAGATTTACACTATTACTCTCTTGGATATTAAAACCCACTTGTGTCCTTCTTTATTTTGCTATCCTTCAAATATGTTGTGATTTATAAAGAAGGTACATATAATTTTGCATTCACAGTAGCCAAAATAAGTACAAAGACAGTCCAGAGACTAGGCTCTCCCAAAGCCAAATATTTTGGTAAAATAAAAATCCCAAATATATGTAAAATTGTTACAATTTACAAAGCCTGTTCACATATACCAAGGAGAGCTTTTTTTTTTGTCTTTTTTTTTGTCTTTTTAGGGCCACACTCGTGGCATATGGAGGTTCCAAGGCTAGGGGTCAAATCTAAGCTGTTGCTGTCAGCCACAGCCACAGTCACAGCAACACCAGATCCGAGCTGTGTCTGTGACCATACCACAGCTCATGGCAATGCCGGATCCTTAACCCACTGAGCGAGGCCAGGGATCGAACCCACAACCTCATGGTTCCTAGTCGCATTTGTTTCCATTGCACCAAGATGGGAACTCCCCAAGGAGGTATTTAATGTAACCAATGACCCAGTGGACCCTGCGTGTTTTACTTGTTCAGCATCTTTTCCTCTTTTCTTCTGGGAATAATGTCTGAATTTTGCTTTGAGAAATGCCTCCTCCCAAAACTGAAAATAATATTGGTGAGACTGTTAATCAAGGTTACATCTCCTGGTAAATGGGTGGACACATGGTTATAGAGATGTTGGTCTCCTTCCTCCAAAAATGTGAAGATTGAGAACAATTCCTTGTAGACCAAAAATAGTTGCATATCATTCATTTGGACAAGATACCTCTAAAAAAGGCTGCTTGCTAAGTTAGTCAGTGCTGTTCAGGTTCTAGTACCTTTCAGATCCTGAGTTTGAGTTTTCCCACTCTAAGGGCTGACATACTTCTCTTCTCTTAGGATCTTTTAGGTGCAACCCTGATACAAAAATTGGATCATGGAGTGGGAGACAGTTCACACAATTAAAAATGGTATAATAAACGGAATTGGTAATTAAGGCACTGACACACCAAGTTACTGCTTCTGGATACTTAGCATCATAGGCCCAGTGGGAACAAAAATCTAGGGTACATGTTTCAACTCCTCAGAACAACTTCAAAGGCATGAGGAATTCTGGGACTGGAGTGATGTTAGCATGGATTATCTTTAAGGGGAGACGATGTCAAATTAAGACAGGAACTCTTGCCTGAAGACCCTACAAGAACTTCAGAGACAGTCCTGTCTGTGCTGAAAGAATCTCTTGCCTCATATAGATGAGGGCTAAGACCACCAAATTACAAAGACTGAAATGAGAGTCACAAGATTGGTGAACTATAATGACAGTTGGAGTCACAGCCACACAAAACCTGAATATGAGGGCCTGACTCCAGACAATAGGTATGGTGATATCTGGAGGGTGCCTGCCATACCCTGACACCACAACACCCCCTGAATAACTCCTATGAAGTACCCCCTACTTCCTCCATTGCCTGAAGAGGCAAAGAGGAGACTAACCATAGCTACCCCCCTCTATCCCACACCTGTCCCCGTCCTGCACTTGTTACAGGCCAGTACTCAGAATCTGACCTAAGCGTGGAGTAGGGGGGCGATGCGTAGTCAGAGCAAAGAAAGGAGTTGCACAGCTTGCTAACATATGTCGTAAACATCTGTGCTATATTTGAGGGGGGAGGATTTATTTTGCAGGTAGGTCTGAAATCTGTGATATGAGAGTTCCCATTGTGGCTCAGCGGGTCAAGAACCCGGATGGTATCCATGAGGATGAGAGTTTGATCCCTGGCCTCGCTCAGTAGGTTAAGTATCCAGCATTGGCTGCGACCTGTGTTGTAGGTCATAGATTCGGCTTGGATCTGGCGTTACTGTGGCTGTGGCATAGGCTGGCAGATTCTGCTATGATTTGAGCCCTAGGTCCAGGAACTTCCATATGCCCCAAGTGCACCCTGCACCCCCACCCCCAAAAAAGATTCTGAATTCTGTGATATGAACGTGCCGGTAGAATGTATGCCCTCAATGTAGAATGTATGCCCTCAATGTGTTCGCCCAGACAGATGGCTGTGGCTCTAAATGTCCTCTAAGTTGGTTAACGCAAACTTAGATGTAACGCTTTCCCTGATAAATTCTCTTGAAAGGCCAGAAATCCTATGACATGATGTAGAACAATGGTTCTTCAAGCATGGTTCCCAGACTAGCAGCCTCAGCATCATTTGGGAACTTGTCAGAAAGGCAGATTCTCAGACCCCAAGCCTGGACCTGCTAAATAAGAAACTCTAAATGTGGAGCACCCACAAACTGTGTTCCAGCCAGCCCTCCAGGAGATGCTGTTACATGTCCAAGTGTAGATGAATGAATTTAAAAACAAGGAAGCTGAAATGCTGGCTTGCTTCTCTGAGAGAACTATGAGGCTTTCTAATGTAGGAAGGCCTTGAGCACAAAATCATAAAAAGAACTCTCTTGGCTCTTCTGTCTAGGATGGCAAGACCTAAGGAAAGGCTGATATTAGAAACTCCCCTTGACTTCAGTGGGCATGAGCTTATAGTGGCAGAGAGACCAAATGTCAACAGAATATAGGCACTAAAGCTGGTGCCACAATCAAAAAATTCTGATGCCGCTCCAACCCATGGACACCTCTGGATGTGCTTAATTAAACATGGCTTGCAATCATTAAAATTAATAAGAAATTACCCTTAATTCTCTTTTATTTAATAAACAATTAAAATCACCCCAGGTCTGGTGTCTGGTGACTAGAAATCCAACTTGGCCATTACGCTAGAGATGCATAACCCCTCACCAGATTTCAGACCTGAGTCAGTTACGGGCCCAGAGTGCCCAAGGATGAAAGAAAGGTGGAAACCTTGGAAGAGTAAGCCTGTTGCTAACTACTGATGTTTCCTACACACATTCCATGTAGCCCTTCCCGAAAGAGTTCTGCATACATGTACCAAGGTAGCTGTGCTCTGGGAAGAAGTAATATTTAGGGAGGGTTTCACTCAGTTCTGCCAGATGGCAGCTCCAGTAGGATCCTGAATATATCCAAGAGTTAATTCCCCAGATTTTTAGTACAAATTTGGAGTAGGTATTGCTGGCAACCATCAGAATTCCTTCTTTAGGAGTTCCTGTTGTGGTTCAGCTGGTTAAGAACCAAACATAGTGTCTTTGAGGATCCCATAGTGTGTTTGATCCCTGGCTTTGCTCAGTGGGTTAAGGATCTGGTGTTTCCAAAAGCTGTGGTGTAGGTCATAGATGCAGCTCAGATCTGGTGTGCCGTGGCTGTAGTATAGGCCACAGGTGCACCTCTGTTTCAACCCTTAGCCTGGGAATTTCATATGCCACATGTGTGGCTGTAAAAAGCAAAAAAGATCTTTAGATCTTTGAGTAAGTCAGGGCTATTACAGAAAGGGACCCATTGAACTGGTGTATCATCCACTCCATATCAAAGAAACACATCGAAAACACTGAGCATCCTTGAAGGGTGTGTGGCACTTAGAGCCATACTCTGATGTAACAAACACTCTTGATGAATTTGCACCAGTCTCTAAAACTAAGAATGGGCTTAGAGCTTTGATGATGAATGATGTCCCTCTCCAGGTCTCTTGGCATGGCACAGTGATCAGGAGCATGGATGCCAGCACCCGACTACCTGGGTTTGATCCCAATTCTCTCACATGTGAGTCATGTGACCATGGGTATCATTAACTCCATGTGTCTAAATTTCCCCCTGTATAAAATGGAAATAGTAGTAATAATTCCTAATGTATGGAACTACTAGGACTGAATGAGTTAGTATTTACAAAGCACTTAGAACAGAATATAGCACATACCAGACACTTTGTAAGTTGTTCTGTAAAATCAGAGAAATTCAGAGCTATGGCTTAGTTTGCTTTTATTTATTCATGATTGATGCTGCATTTGTCCTATAGGTTGTTGTGTCTAGAGTTTAAGTGGTTCAAATCAACTGCATTTGATTTGCTCATCTAGGCCATGGATAGTCCTTTCAGAGCATCTGTGTTAGTTTCCTAGGGCTGCTTTAACAAAGCACCAGTGACTGGATGCCATGAAATGACAAGAATGTATTTTCCCGTAGTTCTGGAGACTAAAAGTCCAAAATCAGGGTGTCAGTCAGGCCACACTCCCTCTGCCACTTATAGGGAATCTTTTCTTGCTTCTTCCTCACTTCTGGTAGTTTGCCAGCAACATTTGGTGTTTCTCATTTTATAGATGCATCACCCCAATCCTCCATCTTCATGTGGCCTTCTCCTTGTATCCCTGTGTCTCTTCTCCTCTTGTAAGCACGTCTGCCATATTCAATTAGGGGCCCCCATACTCCCCTCATGACCATACTTCTCCTGATGACCTCATCTTAACCTTACTAATTCTATGTACAGTGACCCTATTTCCAAATAAAGGCAAATTTTGAGGTGTTAGGAGTTAGGGCTTCAAAATACCTTTTTGGGGGAGATGCAATTCAACCCATAACAATACTTTTTTTTGGGGGGGGGGCTCTGCCCTTGGCGTGTGGAATTTCCCAGGCCAGGGATCAAACCTGCACCATAGCAGTGACCTGAGATGCTACAGTGACTATGCCAGATCCTTAACCTGATGCATCACAAGGGAACTCCCATAATAGTATCTTAAAATGGATTGTAATGCCTATGAATAAGCATCTGCTTTTGATTTTGCTGCAGGTGCCAGCAGTCCATATTGCCTCATTTCATACCTAACCTGCTTTATTAATTCATATAACCCACTTTCTCTTTGCTCTAGATCATGAGTATTAACTGACGTTTGGATCAGAAAAATAGAAAGAACTTTTACTAAACGTGTCATATTCAAAACTGGATCATATTTCACATACGAACTGGAAATACTCAAGTGTCTATACTTGAGTGCTGTATAGAATACCAGATTTTAAATTTTTTTCTTTTTAAGAGCTCAGGCTTTGGAGTCAAATGGATTTGGGGCCAGAGTGCAGCTCCAGTATTCCAAAAATAAGTCTAAACTAAGCTTATCACTTATGAAATAGAAAAATTAATATCCATCACATAGAATTGATCTGATTATTAAATAGAACCATGTAAAAAGTGATGTATTTAGTATGGTTCCTGGCACATAGTAGGCTCTCGAAAAATGGTAGCATAGCAGCAGAGGTACTGATACTAGTAGTAGCAGTAATAATGGTAGTTATTCCTAGACAGGTATTAACATCAAAATTGGCAGAGTTTTACTTTAGCCATGCATTCTGGTTTTTAATTATATTTGTTGCTATGTATTCTTATTCATTTTTTAACTGATTATATGTTTAATTTAGCAGCTTTTTCAAAGAAAGCAAGGCCTTAATACTTATCTATACTTGTTCCACAGGGTCTTGCCTGTTCTTGACACAGATTGACCCTGTCTGTGCCTGATGACATTAGTACATCACTTGAAAATTAATTCCATATATTTTTTATATTCAGCTACATCTTCTGCATGCTCTTAGCATTCAGATTTCATGTATCCTTGGTCTATGTTTGCATTATTTGTTCACCCGTGAAGAAGAAAGCCAAAGAAAGATTAATTCATAAAAAATGAATGGTTGTTGAAACTCTTCAAAGCCTTGATTTACTGCATAATTAGTAGACAACACTAGAAAACAGAATAACTTTCCGCCTGTGAATTAAGTAAATTGATTAATTCATTAATTACATATGATAACTCCATAGATAGCATAATTGTATCACTGGTTAACAAAACACAGCAAAAGAATCAAGCATGTTTTCAACATGGTCAAAAATTTAATTTACAATATTGCATTCCTTTCTTAGAATCCTAATTAAAAATCCCAGAAAAGCCATATATAGTCCAAACACATTTCTGGAAGTAGGGTTGTATTACTTACAAAGAATGCCACAACAAGGAAAAATCCTTTCTTCTCCTAGAATTTCATCCCAACCATAAAACATTAATTCATTCATTTATCATCAGCTTAATAGCATAAGTATTATCTCTGTCTCAGGGACTTTTGTAAGCATTGGGAATACACCCATGAACAAATTAAACAAAGATCCCTGCCATCATGGAACATGCATTTGAGAATTATTCTGCCCATTGTGGTAGCCACTAGCCACATGTGGCTATTGACAATTGATTTTTTTAAAAAAAATTTGCTAGAGTAGATTTACAATGTTCTGTCAATTTCTGCTGTACAGCAAAGTGACCCAGTTATACATTTACGTACATTCTTTTTCTCACATTATCCTCCATCATGTTTCATCATAGGTGATTAGATATAGTTCCCTGTGCTATACAGCAGGATCTCATTGCTTATCCAAGAATTCAGTTCCTCCATCTCAGTAGTCAAATTTCAAGTAACCAACAAACACATGTGGCTAGTTGTTACTGTATGAGACAGCACAGAAAAACATTTTCAACATTGGCAGAAAGTTTTTTCAGACAAAGCTAATCTAGAAGTTAGAGACAGAATGAATGGCTAAATAATTAAATAAGGAAGACATTTTTAGACCATGATAAAAAACTCTGAAGGGAATAAACAGGAGGATGTGATACAGACCATTTGGAGAGTAGGATGGCCACTTTCTATAAGGCGATTGGGATAGATATTTCTGACGAGTGTGCATTTCCACCAAAACTTAAAGAATTCAACTCTGTGAAAAGCTGTCAAAGTGGAGGGATGTGCACGTGCAAAGGCTCTAGGGCATGAAAGAAGCAGATTCTTGAGGACAAGAAAAGATGTGGCTGAGGGATTATAGGATTGTGAAAGGCAGAGTAAGGAACACAGATGAAGCAGGGGAGGAAGACAAGACAAAGAACAGGGTCTTATGCTAACTTGTATGGGAAGTCACTCAAAGGATTTAAAGGAAATGACACATCTGATTAATGTTTTAAAATACAGACTTCTGTTTGAGGAACAGATTGGGTAGGGGCAAGAGTGATGGTTAGATCTGTTCAAAGGTAAGACCTTAAGGTAAATGGCGCTAGAATTGCAGCAATGTGTTGGAAATTAAGATGGAATTGAAATGTAATTTGGAGGAGAAATGACTGGAATGTTGATGGATTAGACATTGGGAGGGAGGAAAAAGGAAGCATCAAAGATGACTCCTGAATTTCTGCATGAGGCAGCTGAAGGGGGATAATAGTACCATCTACTGAGACTGGAACGATTACCAAAAGGCAAATTCGAGGTAAATTAACATGATTTTTCATTTGGTTGTGCGAAGTTTAGATAGCAAGTTAACATCTCAATCAGAATGTTGAAGAGTAGATGGTTGGATAGATAAATCTGGAGCCTGTAGAAAAATTAGGATTAGATGTATGATTTTAAAATTATCATCGAATGTGTGCTATTCAAATCCGTAAGACTAGACAAAGTCACCAATAATGAGTGCAGACAGAGAGGAAAGAAAAGTGGACCAAAGACCAACCCTGGAACATTCCAACATTTAATAGTAGGGTAGAGGGAGAGGATCCAGGAGGAGGCACAGAGAAGAAGCAGTCAAGGAGTCAGGAGGAAGACCAGGAGGATATGAAGTATGGATATATCTACTGGAAGCCTTTGGAGACCTTGCCAAGAATTTCACTTAAGTTATGGGCACATAAGTCAGAATGGAATCCATTGAAACATGAGTGAGAAGTGCGGAAATGGAGGTCATTGCATGTGGAATCTCCTCAGAAATGGGGCAGACCTTCAGTGGGACTTGCTTACAAAAGAGGACCTTGTTTAGAATGGGAGAGAGTGGAGCATGGTTATGACCCTGATGCAAAAATTACAGAAAAAAATGATGGAAGACCTTGAGAAAGCAACACAAAAGGGGACATGGAGCATAAATGAGAGGAATTGTTTTCTATTGTACTAGGAGGAAAAGCAGAAAATGTGGGTCCAGATGCAAATAGATTTGTAGCTCAAGAGGCTATCTTTGAAGATGAAAGAGTTCTAGCACTATCGCTTGTGGCTTCACAACTTCACAAATTAAAAAAAATTCTGAAAGCCACAGTCGTAAGAGGCAATGGAGTAAAAAAGTCTATTTTTTCATCACCTTGGCTCTGAAAAGAAAATACTTTTGAGTCCTCTGAAATTATTAGCTGAAGATTGCACAGAACAGGACTTTAGAGTTAGACCTGGTAGCAAATCCTGACTTCATCTGTTATGAGTTTTTTTGGCTTTGAGCAAGTTATTTAAATTCAGTCTCACCTTCTTCATCTGTAAAATGGCACTTACCACATACATAACCCATTAAGGTTCTGGATAATATATACACAGCAGATACACATATGAAGTACTATTGAAGAGACAAGCAACAGAAACACAAAAGCAGCAATCAGAGATTGCAAACAGAGGTTGAAGAACAAGAGGGGAACAGTATCATGATGGTCAAGGAAGGAGAGGCTTGTAAGACCAGGAAATAGATCATAGAATCACACAGTCCCAGAAAGATGAAGAGGAGTCAAGCTGAGAGAAGGTGCTAGATTTGCTCACGAAAAGGTCCCTGTGGACCTTCAACATTACCATTTCTGTGAAATTATAGGCACTCAAATTAGAACGCTATGGGCTTTGAATGTAAGTGAGAAGTGAGTAAGCAAAGGAAGATACTATTGAACACTTCTTCAACATTTAGGTGGTTAAGTAAAGACAATTCAGTACAGATAATACAAGAGCAGAGGTGGAATAAGAGAAGCCCCTCTCTCAGTGTGAAGGCAATGGAGTTATGCTGTAGGCAGATGGGAAGGAATTATGCCAAGGGAGAGAAGATGCAAGGGAGAATAAACATGCAAATGGGAGCAAAGTACCCCAAAGGCTACAATGGAGCTGGAATTTGGAAGAACAGATACATTTCTGTTCTCATAGCTAAAGGGACCAGGTTTGGGGGTGGTATGACCTCGAAGAAGAAAAGAAGCTGAACAGTGAGTGCCAAATAAAAATTGGAGTTAGAAAATCTGAGAAACCAAGAAATGGAAAGTGCATGTTTCAAGCATCAGACTTGATAGGCTGAGATGTCTTCAAAATCAGGTTATTCCAGTCCAGAAGAAGAATTTTCCCAACAGCTTGATAAGCACCCCCTTCCTTGACCTCCAAGAAACATAAATGCCAACCTATTGTCCTTTGGTTATTCTTCTTCTACAATCTATTCTCAAGCAGGATTTAGTACACCAGATCAGGTCTCTTTCCTAAATGGTGATTTAGTTTCTGATCCATTATTTGAGATGTTTCCTAGGTCACTCTGTCACTTTGATTGAGATTTCTTTATGTACTCCCAAACCCTTGAGTCACAAACTTGTAGATGTCACTACAGTTGACTGATCAAATCTACTGTGTGTGGAATGGATTCATTTAACTCTTAGTAGAAAATTTTGGGGTGCTACTTCTACGAAGACTACTAACAGGATATAGCTAAAAATTGATCAACTCCTAGATTGATGTAACAGGTGCTCACATTGGAATGAACCATTCATTAGAGCCTCTTATCAGTCTCTCACTCTCTCCACACCCCCCTTCTCTCTCTCCTCCTCTCATTGTCTGCACCCTACCAAAGACTGGAGCTATACAATTGAAATTGTCTTAAGTTACCTCCATCACAGCCTCCAAACCTGAATGCCACTTCATTAATTAGCTGGCATTCCCCAAACTTCCAGGTTGTAAAAGGAGTCTATTTCTTTTTTTTGTCTTTTTGCCATTTCTTGGGCCACTCCCGAAGCATATGGAGGTTCCCAGGCTAGGGGGTGAATCGGAGCTGTAGCCACTGGCCTACGCCAGAGCCACAGCAACGCAGGATCCGAGCCGCACCTGCAACCTACACCACAGCTCACGGCAATGACAGATCCTTAACCCAAGGGATTGAGCAAGGCCAGGGATTGAACCCGCAACCTCATGGTTCCTAGTCGGATTCGTTAACCACTGAGCCACGACGGGAACTCCGGAGTCTATTTTCTAAAATATCTGGCTGTAGTGTCTAATAAACAATGCAAGAGTGAACTAAAAACAGACTAATTTAATAAGCAATTCTTTCCCCCTACACAGTTTAAATTTATGTAATCCACTGGGTCTAATATATCATATACTTTTAATGTTTCTCATTTGTTTACACTATACAATTCTGTACTTCAGCTTTCTCCATTCACCAAAATACTGATGGGCCTACAAAGGGTTCAAAACAGCAAATATTCCACTGGTGACCATTATGAGAATGTAAAGGAAGTGAGTGGTAGATAGAGGTGCTGTATTTTTCTTGCTAATTAAAAACTTAATATTCTAATAAATGTATGCAATGACAATATTTCAACAAACTCTTTAAAGCCATTATGAGCAGATAAAGTATTCTCCCAAAGTATAAATATTAGCATCATTAACAATGCACTTTATCAAGTGCACATTTATCTCTACCTTGGAAACATCACAACCAAAAGGAGACAAATGCCCTTGGGTGTTGTGGTAAGAAAACCAGTAGTAGTTTTAGAGCCACATAAAGTCTTCTTGTGGCTTCACAACTAAAGCAAAAACCAAACAAGAACATTCTAGAAGCCACAGTTATAAGATGCAATAGAGTAAATGAGTCTATTTTTCATCACCTTGGGCTCTGAGAAGAAAACATTGCAGGGCTATCTTGATAAGGAAAGAGCTCAGATATTAAAATGCATTAACTTTACTTAATTGATTTAAACAGATCCAGAGCTTTCAAAATGCACATGATGTTATTTCTGCATTAGTGGACAAAATAGATCTGCTTTAGATTGCAAAGCTCCATATCAGTATCTCTTGTCTGGTAGGGAGAGAAAGGCCTCTCCATTTTTTAGTCTCTTAAAAAAAAAAAAAAACAGGAAGCCATGTTTTTTGGCTCCCCCTAAATAATTTCTTTCTGTACCCCTTCCTCAGAATGTCTTTGGGTAACATCCATGCATTGTTTTCCTATAGCTCAGAAGGCTGTACTCACAGAACAGTAACAATGGATAATACTAATCGAGTTTTAACTCTGTTCCAAGCACTGTGCTGCATTACGTTACTTTTTTAATCCTCAAATGAGGTAGATCTTATCATTTGTTATTTCCATTTATATACATGAGGAAACTGAGGCCCTGAGAGTATGGGTAATTTACGCAGACAGCAAGGAGGTAAGAAGAGCTATGGAGTCAGTAAAGGGGTTCTGGTGCCCTGGCTCTTTACCAAAATTTTGTGATGTTATCTCTCAAGGGTGGGGGAGGGTGGTGGTAGTTAAATAAAAGGCCAAGGTCAAAGTTTCTTCTGAAGTTCCCTCATGGTTCAGCAGGTTAAGGATCTGGCCTTGTCACTGCTGTGGCTCTAGTTACAGCTGTGATGTGAGTTTGATCCCTGGTCTGAGAACTTCTCTATTCCTTTGGTGCGGCCAGATAAAAAAATGTTTCCTCTGTAGACCATAAAAATAAAACTCGTAATGGAAAAGAATATGAAAAAGAATATAAATAGATAGACATACAGATGGATAGATATATACACATCTGTATGTATAGATATATACATATTTATCTGAATCGCTTGCCTGTATACATGAAACATTGTAAGTCAACTATACTGAAGTTTAAAAAAATCATGCTGCGTGGAGTTCCTGTCATGGTTCAGTGGAAACTAATCAGACTAGGAACCATGAAGTTGTGGGTTCGATCTCTGACCTCGCTCAGTGGGTTAAGGATGCAGCGTTGCCCTGAGCTGTGGTGTAGATCACAGACGCGGCTCGGATCCCATGTTGCTGTGACTGTGGCGTAAGCCAGCAGCAGTAACTCTGATTTGACTCCTAACCTGGGAAACTCCATATGCTGCCAGTACAGTCCTAAAAAGCAAAAAATAAAAATTATTAAATAAAAAAATTTAAAAATCATGCTTCAGAAACAAAGAGAATAACAGAGAGGAAGAAATTAATCAAAGAAACCATTTCAGTTGGAGATTGGTATAAAGGTTTTATTTTTATGGCCTATGGAGGAAATTTTTTCCCCTGAGGGAAATATTGAATACAATTCCCTGTGCTATAGAGTAGGTCCTTGTTGTTTATCTATTTTATATACAATAATACAGTAGCATGTATCTGGTAATACCAAAGGGGAAAGGGACTGGGAGAGGGATAAATTAGGAATTCGGGATTGACATATGCACATGATTTTCGAAAGTCAGAGGTGAATCACTGAAGGGCAGAACTAACTGGAAAGGCTCACCAGACACCACATCTAAGAGAAGTGTAAGTAAAGTTCCCATTTCAACGAACTCCTTTTAAACATAAAATGTTTCAGGTTTTGGTCAGAAACCAGTAGCAATCTCCTGTTCTGATATGAGAAGAATGGGAGAACTGGGGGGGGGGGTAGTTCTCTGGCAGTTGAATTAAATGATGAAACCTCGTTTTCATCTCTCTGTTCACATAAAATATTTTCTCCTCAAGTCCCTGCTGCTAGGAGTCTTGCTTTTAATCCTGGGTTCACTAAACACCAGTCAGGGCCATAAAAAGAATGTTCGAAACATATGCTGATTCTCAGGAACGTACTGTCCAAGATGATTAAGAAATATGCTGCCACCACCCCCTCTTTCAATGCACTGCTCCACATGCAAGAAGCAGTAGATGAACAAACCCACGTTAGCACACAGTGGGAAAGCCAAAACTCTATGTCTTTAATAATCCTGCACAAATGCTATTGAATGGACTGCTTTAAGTGCTCTGTTTATTTTAGGGAAATATTTCCAAAGGAAGCCTTCCTATGTGGGGCTATGAAAAGCCTTTTATAAAAGGATATTAATTATATGCTGAAAGTGAAAAGTATCATTGAGCCAGAGGACTGCTAGATAAAATACCAATGTACCATCTCACAGATCTACTAATTTAGGCTAGTCCTGATCCTAGATTTCCAGCTGAGAACTGGAATTATTTAGCAATTATTTAGCTGAGCATAAATATTTAGAGACAGTTTTTGCTAACAAATCTTGCCGCTAGGAGCCAGGCCCATAACAATATTCTTGGCGCTAGTTTTCCAAACATAAATCAAGCATCTAAATTCACACCTTCTCTATTTCATTTTTACTATTTTGTGTGCTATCAGGGCTCTGTTTTATTCCTTGTCTCTTTTTGCTCTACCCTGTGAAACAGAAACCTTGCCGACCTCATGTAGCCTGTACTGAGAGTCTGAAAAACTGCTCAAGGGAAGTGGGTTGGGTTCTCTTTGAGTATTCCATTTTGGATTTGTAAAGTTGGTGGGTGTTTGGGATTTTTAAGATGTGGGGTCTTACTTTCACAAGATATGCTTGCTGCTAAACCTTCTCTCCTTTGATTTTTTAAAAATAGAAACATTTAAGATATGTTAGTTTCTTTCTTCCTTTTTTTCTTTTTGTTTTGTATGGCTACACCTGCAGCATATGGAAGTTCCCAGGCTAGGGGTCAAATCGGAGCTGTAGCTGCCAGCCTACACCACATCCAAAGCAATATCATGTCTCAGCTGTGTCTGCAATCTACATTGCAGCTCACGGCAATGCCAGAACCTTTAGCCCACTGGGCAAGGCCAGGAATCAAACCCGCATCCTCACGGATACCAGTCGGATTCTTAACCCACTGAGCCACAGTGGGAACTCCTTGTGTTAGTTTCAAGTGTACAGCAAAATATACAGTTAAATATATACAGTGTACAGTTAAATATATACATATATTTTTTTTCAGATTCTTTTCCATTATAGTTTATTCCTAGATATTGAGTATAGTTCCCTGTGCTATATAGTAGGACTGTGTTTTTTTTAATCTATCTTATATGTAGTAGTGTGTGTATATTAATCCCAAACTCCTATTTTATCTCTTTCCCTTGTTTTGTATCTGTGCACACTTCGGCACAAGTATATGTCCCTGATCTTGACCTGAAAGGCTATGGAAAATACCAGGATATTTCTCCACCTGCAAGAGAGCCCTGTTTTTAAAAACTGACCAAGGAGTTCCCTGGTGGCTCAGTGGGTTAAGGATCTGCATTGTCACTGCTGTGGTGCAGGTTTGATACCTGGCCTGAGAACTTCCACATGCCTCAGGTGCAGTCAATAAATAAACACATAAATAAATAAATAATAAAAATAAAAAACTGACCAATTGTGACTATGAAATTAATTGTCCAAAGTAATATGTTCTCTTTGGTGGTATGGGGTATATTTTCCTGACCCTTGTGGTTTTTAAGCCCTGGGATTCCTGTTAACTTTTATCCTTTGAAAGTGTACAGCCTCTTAGGAGAGTTCACAGATTTTCCAACTCTCTGCTAAAATTTCCTGGGAGCATCAGCAACAGCGGCACTCCAGCTGAGTTCTCTATATACGGTAAATAAATCATGTGAACAACAGTCCCCAATTTCACATTAATTGTTTGGAAATCTCCACAACATCAAACATTTTGTTAAAAGTCTAGAAAAAAATAAGTGTAGCTCTTTTGTTGCCGTCATCATTGTTTTGCTTCAGAGTGATTTGTTCTAAATACAGCTTAACAGGCAGATGACTGGTTTGTGACTAGAGTATCTTTTCTGAGATGAAAAAGCAATACAAATGCTCCCCAAAAGGATGCCAAGCAGGCACAAAGCAACACGGGGACCGTGGAAGGGGTGCACCTGGGGAAATCCTTATCACAAATTGGATTGACAGGGATGGCTTGGTTCCTGCCCCAGCACACGTGCTTCTGAAAAGCTGAAAAGGAATCACATGCTTTAGGAACGAGATCTGGGAATTGCCTATATATGAGAGTTTCAAATTGCTCAGGCATTAAGAGAATAACAACATGAGACGCAAATATTGCAGGAATAAAGGGGGAGAAGATACAGCACAAAACTCATCATTGCTGAGAAATGGAAGCAGAAGCTGGGGCCTTGCCCTGGGATTGGATGTAGGAAGATGGCTTGTTTCTCATTTTGGGCCACTTGCTTCCATTCCTCCCTTTCATAGCTGACTTCTGTGCAGCTGAACAGAAATGGAAAATGGAGATTCCTTCAGGATTCAATAGAGTATGGAAGTAGAAAATCTACTTAGACCCTTGCTGGTCAAGATCTGCCTCACTCATGAAAAAAATTATCGGACTAAAAAGACAAGTAAAAGCCAAGTTCTGTTTGCCGGCAAGAGGCCCAAGTGCTTTGAATTTTTATGCCATAGTCCCTTGGTTCCTCTAAATGCAAGATTTATATAGCATGAAGCTAAAACAATAAACTTCGCTCCACAAAACTCACCCAGAAATGTGGTCAGATTTCCTTAAGGTACTTTTCATTTCAGTCTCTGCCTTGCAGGTAAGATGACGGTGAATTTTACCTTTTTTTTTCTTTTTTTTTTTGAGAAGGATTTCAAAAATCTCTGCATTAAGTATTTCTATCCAATCAGTCATGCTCCCTAGCCTGACAAATAATCATTTTATTATTGTTCTGATGAACCCACTCTTCTAAGCTATGGGCACACACATTAAGTTACTGATTTTCAAAGTTACACAAATCCTTAGACATCTTTCACGCAAAAACGTCTGGAGATAAGAATGCTCAGCCCCACTGAGGTGAACATAGTGGCTAGAAATCACAAAAGCAATTTTATGGCCAAGTTGAGGGTGGAAATAATAGCCCGGGATATTTCTACATTACTTTTGAAATAGAGTTGGGATATTTGCATAGATGGGTGTCAGTGAAGCTTAAACCTTGGGATATTAGGATGGAAGAAATCCATCCTATTGATGCTTTTCAACGGAAAACAAGAGTTTGTTCCTAAAATGAACAATGTGAGGTCTCAGAGTTTCCCCCCTGAAGTATTAACTGCTATATTTTCTTCTTCCTTACCCTGTGTGACATTAAAAAAATTTTTTTTGGCTACCCCATGGCATATGGAGGGGGGATCAGATCTGAACTGCAGTTGCAACCTGCAGGAACACTGGATCCTTTAAACCACTGTGCTAAGCTGGGGATGGAATGTGCATCCTGGCACTGTAGAGACACTGTGACCCTGTTGTGCCACAGAGAGAACTTAACTATTTTTAGTAAGTGCATCAGTATTAGTGACTGATACACTGATTGGCACATCAGAGCAGGGGTCAGGAGGACAGTATCAAGAAGTGTATACTCTGCCAGTGGCCCTTAGGAACCATGGGCTGCCTCATTACCCTTTATAAAGACCCATATTGCTGCCTTCTAGAATGGAAACAACCCTGACTCACTATTTTGCTGATTTGACTTCCCTTCTTCCTGTTGCTATTCTCTACAAATCCCGAGGGGTTTCTTTTGAGCATTGTGTACACTGGCCTTCTGGACTGCCCGGCCGCAGGAAAAAATGGAAAGCACATGGTTCTGGATTCAAGGCTCTGCTACTGGTTGGACCTGTGTTGTTTCTTGAGTAAGGTGCCGAAGTTCGCTAAGCCTCACCTCCTCCCATGCAACAAAGCTCTTACTGCTGTCTCCAAAGGCATATAGGAATATATGAGAATGTATGTAGCATAATCCCCCCAAATGCCCAGATCATAATAAACCTGCAATGTTTCTTGCTATTGGTGTCATTATTCTTAAAATATGTTCGATCCTATTTCTGGAATATTTACATGACCGCATAGGGAACAAGGAGGCAAAAGCCTCTGTCCTCCAAGTTGAAAGTGCTTTGCAGTAAAAGATTGACCCTCATTTCCCCCTGTGGTCCATAAACACTGGTGTGTGCCTCAAGGTTCAAATGTTCTACACACAGCTGGCCCTGAAGTGCGATGGGCTCCTACCCTGGAATTCTTTGGGGGGTGTGTGTGTGTATGTGTGTGTGTAACTGGAAGCTAAAAACGAAAAACTTGGATATTCTAGTGATCCCTGGAAGAGCAAAGCAAAAACAGTAATACTAATTAGTAGCTACCAGAGCTGTTCAGCATGGCAATAAGCTGTAAATTTATGGTTTTGCTAAGAGTCAGGATACATTTGAAATCTTTTATATAATATTAGATATGAAAATACACACCATCTGGACCTCTTGCTGGTAGCCTTGAAATGTCTATATCTCACAGGAATCAAACCCATTTTACCTGCTAGGGAATAAAACACCTGTTTCACATATTACTTCACACTGGGTGATGAACATTTCCACCATCTCCAGCCAGAAAGAAAAAATGCAACTGTGGCTTCACATTGTTTAGTAGATTTTAAAAAGCTAGCAGGGTTGGGGGGCTGTTTTATTATCTGATGGGAGGAAGTCTCTGCAATTGCCCTTGTATTAGTAACAGCTCCCTAATAATTTGGGGGAGTCCTCAGAAGCTCTGCATAGTGTCAATAAAAATGAATTTCCCTCTCATTGTAAATCTGTTTATGAAAACACTTAGTGAAATGAGCCAACTGCATCTTGGCTGCTAGTTGCATCTTGTAATGGATGGTCCCAAAGTGGGTAGAAGGCTGTAATTCACTGGAGGAACTCTGTCGATGACATAAAATAGTAGAGCAGTTTATGAATAGCCCTAGAATCTTGAGAGAGAATGAGGCTTTGCATTCTTTTCTAGGACATTTGCTGTCAGTTTCCAGCTCCCCTTCTATAAACTTAAAAAAAAAAATTTCCTTAGCATATTTTTCTTTTGCATTTTCCGTAAATCCTTCTGTTCTTCCACTCAAATCCAACTGCCCAGATAGAGTACTAGGTTGCATTTTTTTGAAACATAATCACATACTATTATCTCTTTTAAAAAAAAATCACAATGATTCCTTAATATCTTCAGCTATCCAGTCAATGATGTTTCCAATGACCTCGTGATCTCTTAAAGTGTGTTTATTTGAATCAGAATAAAATATGATCTAGACATGGGAAGTTCCTTTCAAGTACACAGTTATTTGTTGTACAGGGGCTTCCCACAGTCTGGATATTGCTGATTGCATCCCTGTGGTGTCTTTTAACATGTTCCCATATCCTATTTTTTGTATATTAATATATAGTGTGTACAATATATTCTGTATATTAGAGGCTTGATTCAATTCAGGTTTGATTTCTTTGGTGAGACAGATTCAGTGGCAAAATTTCTCCTCCTATAAGGAGGAATGTATTGTCTGGTTGCTTCTGTTATGTCATGTCAGCAGTTAATGGTCAATATGAAGATTCATTAGTTTATCCCTTGAAAAAGATTGCTATTCTAACCCTTTCACACCCTTCTTAGCTGGAAAAGGAGAAAAAATTTTCCCTGATTTGCTACTGTTACTCACTGATACAGGAAGGCAGGATAAAATACTTAATTTTGTTCCCTTTATCTATCGGTTTTCAAAACAGCACATTGCTTTTCTAATATGGTCCAATGGTTGATTTTTTTAGGTATTATTATAAACTCATGGATTTAAACATATTTGAATTGTTTCAATCAGCTAATGTTTAACACATTCTGAAGTTGTTTTTTTTTTTTTTTTTTCCCAAAAAGAGGATGTCTTACTGTCTCTGGTAATCTTTGACTGCTTCTTTGCTATTTGTTACAAAGTTTGTCAGACTCGTTTTGTACATATTATGCCTTGAATCTGGAATCAGCTATTTTTTAAAATTGCCCAGGCTTCTTTTAGTAGGAAACAGTATTTGGATACTATAATCTTTGTGTGTGTGTGTGTGTGTGTGTGTTGCACCTGTGGAATGTAGAATTTCCTGGGTCAGGGATCAAACCCATGCCACAGCAGTGACAATGCCAGATCCTTAAAACTGTTGCATCGCAGGGGACCTCCTGGATACTATAATCTGAACACTAGAACAGATCATTATTACTGGAGTTAAATATAGGTGTTTCTAGATCTTTTCAGAGGACAGAGGTGGGTAATATATATGTATATATACACATATGTACACACACACATACATACATATATATATGTCATTAGTTCATAGAGACTAATGACATATTTGATATTTCCAATTCAAATTCATGACCACAAAATTGTTACTTAAATTCTTCAATCTTAAATCTGTATCTAATTCAAGAATCCTGGTCCTCAACCATACCAAAACTGATAAAATTGGAATACTCCATAATTATTCAGCTGCTTTATCCCATAATATCCGTACAGCAGGATCAGTGTGGCCATAGCTAAACTACAAGCAATAATATGATTACCAAAAATAGGTTATGATTTTTTAAAAATGTCTTTTTGTGCATAAGATATATCCCATTAGAGATGTCAAATTACAGCATTTTAATATCATTTGGAATTGTTTCTCTCTTTGTTGTTATGCCACCAATGGGATATATACAAAGTATATTGGTTTCATTTTATTTGTCTTTCTAAAAATATTTTACAACATTTATTTTTACTTTTTAATTTCATAAAATATTTACAGGGTGCCAAAACCAAATCTACAAATGTAGCAAATTCAGTAAAATCTAACATCTATCTCTGACCGCTATTCCTTCCCTCATTCTATAAAACATAGGTAATGCCTTTTTTTGGAAATTGTTTTCCCCATAGGTTGTTCTGTATTTTTTAAAAAAATTAAATTATGGGGAGTTCCTGTCGTGGCTCAGTGGTTAACAAATCCAACTAGGAACCATGAGGTTGTGGGTTCGATCCCTGGCCTTGCTCAGTGGGTTAAGGATCCGGTGTTGCCGTGAGCTGTAGTGTAGGTTGCAGATGTGGCTCAGATTCTGCGTTGCTGTGGCTCTAGTGTAGGCCAGCAGCTGAGGCTCCGATTAGACCCCTAGCCGGCTCCGATTAGGATTAGACCCCTAGCCTGGGAACCTCCAGATGCCACAGAAGCAGCCCAAGAAATGGCAAACAAACAAACAAACAAACAAAAAATTAAATTATGGTTTAGTCCTTCAGTTACCTGTTTATTAAATATCCATATGTCTACCTGTGTATATATCAGGCATATTCTACTGTATATACTTGTATGTATATTTATATACCTGGAACACCCTCTTTAGATAAACAGTAGCTTACTATACACATTTTTATCCATTTTGTCTTTTTTTCACTTCAAGTACAACTTGAAGGTCTTCTCATAGTAGCATATAAGCATATCTCATTTCTTTTAATTTACATAGGACTCCATTCTACCATTACATGATAGTTTATTCAACCAGCATATTATGGTTATTTGGGTTGTTTTTAAACACTTGCTATTAAAAATAGACTTGTAATAAGTATCCTAGTGTATGTGTATTTTCATATTTATTTTCTTTTTCTTTTTATAGCTGCACCCATGGCATCTGGAAGTTCGTGGGCCAGGGATTGAATCTAAGCTACATCTACAGCATACATTTGCAGCAACACTGGATCCTTAGCCCACTGAGTGAGGCCAGGGATCAAACTCGCATCCTCATGGAGCCTAAGTCATGTACTTAACCCTCTGAGCCACAATAGGAACTCCCAATATTTTCATGTTTTTACTAGGGTAGCTTTGGAAGATTTACCTAGAAGTGGGATTGCTGGGTCCAAGGGCAAATGCCCACGAAATTTTGTTAATAATTACCAAATTTCATCTCCCATATCATAATACTTTGTATTCCCATCAATGATATATAAGCGTAAGGCTGTTTTCATGCCTACATCTTCCTTGCTGGATATAGCAGCAATTAATATTTTACCTCACTTCCTTATCTCTTTAAATGACATTTGTGCAAAAAAGCTTCAGTGAAGTAAAAATCTAGAGATATTTGGAATCAACCCTTCGCTCCCATCAGTTGGTCAAGGAGGAAAGTTTTAACCATAAACAAAAGAGCCACCAACCATGAAAATGGCCACACTCCTTTCTCCTTTGATCTTTGAGGACTAAGTTTTTTCAACCTATTGCTTTTTTCTGCATTTGATTTAAGATGGTTCTGCTAATCCTCAATATGAGTTAGCACTTCCTGTTTATACATTCTGAAATGTTCCACACTGAAAAAATACGATGCACCAGATTTATAGCTTTTTCTTCTTCTTTTTTTTTTTTTTTTTTTTTTTTTTTTTGCTTTTTAGGGCCGCACATGTGGCATATGGAAATTCCCAGGCTAGGGATCGAATCAGAGCTGTAGCTGCCAGCCTACACCACAGCATCAGCGACGCGGGATCTGAGCTGCATCTGGGACCTACACCACAGCTCACGGCAATGCCAGATACCTGAACCCTGCCAGGGATTGAACCTGCATTTCATAGTAGTTGGATTTGTTTCTCCATGCCACAACGGGAACTCCCCAGATTTATATTTTAAATGTCCTGTCCTCTGTGGCAGTGATTCTCAAAAAATTGTTTGCTGCCACAAGGAGACATGCACATAAATTGGGATAAACATAGGAAAACTCTTAAAGTTATTTGACATTGTAATGACACTGAGAGTATGATCAGTGGACTTCTACAACAGTAGGTTTCAGACGTGGCTCAGATCTGGCATTGCTATCGGCCATCAGCTGTAGTTCTGATTCCACCTCTAGCCTGGGGTGAGGCCCTAAAAAAAATAAAGTATCCAGCATTGTCACAACTGCGGTGTAGGTTGCAGCTGTGCCTTAGATTCAGTCCCTGGCTGGGGAACTTCCATGTGCCACAGGTGTAACCATAATAAAATTTTTTTTCCTTATTTGGTATGGTTCAGTGCTTCCCCAAAATAAGCCATGCTATAGGGTTATACAGGTTACTTTAACAGGTTATACAGGTCTTCCCTGTATGGAGTCTCTAGTTCCATCCATGTTGCTGCAAATGGCATTATTTTGTCCAGAGTTAACTTTCAATCCACATAATACCGACATAAAGAGCCTAACTTTTGGAAGCAATTGTGCTTGTGGAGCTGGAGTATGAGTAAGATGTCTGAGGAAACACTGATAACTTCCAGCAGATTTTCTCTGGGTGAGTTGAAGTTATTTGCCCCTTAATCTCCATCTCTTCATCTTTTTATCTCTATTTCCCATCAAGTCCTATTCTTGAAAAGAATTCTAGAGGCCAGATTTCACTGCTCTCTCTTGAATTTTTTCAATTAATATGTATTTTTCTTCTTCCTCATTACTAGGGACATATTCATTGCAAAAACTTTAGAAAATGTAGGAGAGCAAATGTATATACATAAAAATCCCTAAAGCCATCACCTGACATAAACCCTATAAACCTTCTGATGTCCCTCCTCCAGTGTTTGTGCTAAGAATACATATAATAAATGTCATATATGTATTGCATAGAGGCACCAATGTATGATGCATTACTTTATACGACAAATTTAATATAGGTTTATATATTGCAAACATCTACTCTAATTACTGTATTTCACTTTATGAGAGCATTTCCCATGAATTCTCCTGCTCATAAATCTCAGAGTCTATTTCCTGGTTACTTGACCTAAGACAATGTATTTGTATATGCTTATGTGTTATCTCCATTTCCTTTTATGGGATATTTTTTATTGTATCTTTTGCCCATTTTTTATTGCTTGGGTTATTTGATTTTTTGTTGATTTGAATATATTATTTATATATTCTGGAGATTAAATTCTTTGTTAATTTTATTGCAACTATCTTCTTTCACACTGTGACTTGTCTTTTTGTAATTTTTATGCAGACTCTTGATGAGCAAGTGATGTTGTTTTTTTATGGTAGTTTGATTTGTCAAGCGTTTTGTACATAGTTAATGCTTTTGTGTTTTGTTTAAGAATGACTTCCATACCTTGAGGTTAGAAATATATTCTCCATATTTACCTTAAAATGTTATATTTTGTCTTTCATATACATCCTTAATCTTTAGGGAATCTATTTTCATAAAGGAATGTTAGATAGGGATTTACTTTCATTTATTCCTAAAAGGATCTCAAATCTATATATCTTGCAAAACACTCATTTCTAATAATATGTAAATTTTTGAAAATGTTCTGTATTGAAACCACTTCCTTTTTTTGAAAATGACAATTTTATCTCTTTCTCTCTGGCCCTTATATCTTCTAATTCTTTTTCTTGTTTTATTCCACTGACCAGGAATTCAAATTCAATCTTGAATAAAGTCGGTGGTAGTGAGCATTCTTGTCTTGTTCCTATTTAGAAGAACAGTCTCACCATTAAGAAAGATATTTCTTTTACCTTATGATGACAAACTTTATCAGAACATTTTCTTGCCTATTTTTGCATATGTCAAGAAAACCATATATATTTTTCTTTAGCCTTTTAATGGCATGCTTTATCATTACAACATTATCCAATGTTACACTGTCCTTATATTCATGTAATATGTTCAACTTGATCATGATGTTTTATCTTTTTCATATGTTTCTTGAAACATTTTGCTCATATATCATTTTAAAAGCTTTTATCTGTGTTCACATATTAAAAGAGACTTCTGTTATATTCTCCATTGTCTGGCTTTGATAGTATAGTTTTACTAGATGCATGAATTGAATTGGAAAATATTTGCTGTTTTTTCTATATTCTGGAAAGTTAGGGGTAAGATTGGAATGATTGTTTTTTGAAAGTTTTGTAGACTCACTTTATTTATTATTATTATTATCATTTTTTAGAGCTGCACCTGAGGCATGTGGAGGTTCCCAGGCTAGGAGTTAAATTGGAGCTGCAGCCTCTGGCCTACACCACGGCCACAGAAATGCATGATCTGAGCTGCATCTGTGACCTACACCACAGCTCATGACAGTACCAGATCCTTAACCCATTGAGCATGGCCGGGGATCGAACCCACCACCTCATGTTACTAGTTGGATTTGTTTCCACTGTGTCACAATGGGAACTCCATGTAGACTCACTTTATTTATTTATTTATTTTTATTTTCCCACTGTACAGCAAGGGGGTCAGGTTATCCTTACATGTATACATTAAAATTACATTTTTTCCCCCAGCCTTTCTTCTGTTGCAACATGAGTATCTACACAAAGTTCTCAATGCTATTCAGCAGGATCTCCTTGTAAATCTATTCTAACTTGTGTCTGATAAGCCCAAGCTCCCGATCCCTCCCACTCCCTCCCCCTCCCATCAGGCAGCCACAAGTCTCTTCTCCAAGTCCATGATTTTCTTTTCTGAGGAGATGTTCATTTGTGCTGGATATTAGATTCCAGTTATAAGTGATATCATATGGTATTTGTCTTTGTCTTTCTGGCTCATTTCACTCAGTATGAGAGTCTCTAGTTCCATCCATGTTGCTGCAAATGACATTATGTCATTCTTTTTTATGGCTGAGTAGTATTCCATTGTGTATATATACTACTTCTTCCGAATCCAATCACCTGTCGATGGACATTTGGGGTGTTTCCATGTCTTGGCTATTGTGAATAGTGCTGCAATGAACATGCGGGTGCACGTGTCTCTTTTAAGTAGAGTTTTGTCCGGATAGATGCCCAAGAGTGGGATTGCGGGGTCATATGGAAGTTCTATGGATAGATTTCTAAGGTATCTCCAAACTGTTCTCCATAGTGGCTGTACCAGTTTACATTCCCACCAACAGTGTAGGAGGGTTCCCTTTTCTCCACAGCCCCTCCAGCACTTGTTATTTGTGGATTTATTAATGATGGCCATTCTGACTGGTGTGAGGTGATATCTCATGGTAGTTTTGATTTGCATTTCTCTTATAACCAGCGATGTTGAGCATTTTTTCATGTGTTTGTTGGCCATCTGTATATCTTCCTTGGAGAAATGTCTATTCAGGTCTTTTGCCCATTTTTCCATTGATTGATTGGCTTTTTTGCTGTTGGGTTGTATAAGTTGTTTCTATATTCTAGAGATTAAGCCCTTGTCGGTTGCATCATTTGAAACTATTTTCTCCCATTCTGAAAGTTGTCTTTTTGTTTTCTTTTGGGTTTCCTTTGCTGTGCAAAAGCTTTTCAGTTTGATGAAGTCCCATGGGTTTATTTTTGCTCTGATTTCTATTGCTTTGGGAGACTGACCTGAGAAAATATTCATGAGGTTGATGTCAGAGAGTGTTTTGCCTATGTTTTCTCCTAGGAGTTTGGTGGTGTCCTGTCGTATATTGAAGTCTTTCAGCTATTTGGAGTTTATTTTTGTGCATGGTGTGAGGGTGTGTTCTCGTTTCATTGCTTTGCATGCAGCTGTCCAGGTTTCCCAGCAATGCTTGCTGAATAGACTTTCTTTTTCCCATTGTATGTTCTTGCCTCCCTTGTCAAAGATTAATTGACCCTAGGTGTCAGGGTTTATTTCCGGGTTCTCTCTTCTGTTCCATTGGTCTGTCTGTCTGTTTTGATACCAGTACCACACTGTTTTGATGACTGTGGCTTTGCAATATTTCTTGAAGTCTGGGAGAGTGATGCCTCCTGCTTGGTTTTTGTTTCTCAGGATTGCTTTGGCGATTCTGGGTCTTTTGTGGTTCCATATAAATGTTTGGATTGTTTGTTCTAGTTCTTTGAAAAATGTCCTGGGTAATTTGATAGGGATTGCATTGAATCTGTAGATTGCTTTGGGTAGTATGGCCATTTTTACAATATTGATTTTCCCAATCCAGGAACATGGAATATCTTTCCATTTCTTTACATCTTCTTTGATTTCTTTGATGAAAGTTTTATAGTTCTCGGCATATAGGTTCTTTACCTCCTTGGTCAGGTGTATTCCGAGGTATTTGATTTTGTGAGGTGCAATTTTAAAAGGCATCGTATTTTTGTATTCCTTTTCTAATGTTTCATTGCTGGTATAGAGAAATGCAACTGACTTCTGAATGTTAATCTTATATCCTGCTACTTTGCTGAATGTATTAATCAGTTCAAGGAGTTTTGGGGTTGAGTCCTTAGGGTTTTCTATGTATAGTATCATGTCATCTGCATAGAGTGATAGTTTTATCTCTTCTCTTCCTATATGGATGCCTTTTATTTCTTTTGTTTGTCTAATTGCTGTGGCTAGGACTTCCAAAACTATGTTGAAGAGCAGTGGTGAGAGTGGGCATCCCTGTCTTGTTCCAGATTGGAGTGAGAAGGCTTTCAGTTTTTCCCCATTGAGGATTATATTTGCTGTGGGTTTCTCATAAATGGCTTTGATTATATTCAGGGATGTTCCCTCTATACCCACTTTGGCGAGGGTCTTGATCATGAATGGATGTTGGACTTTGTCAAATGCTTTTTCTGCGTCTATTGAGATGATCATATGATTTTTGACTTTTTTTTTTTGTTAATGTGGTGTATGATGCTGATTGATTTACGTATGTTGAACCATCCTTATGAACCTGGGATGAACCCAACCTGGTCATGGTGTATAATTTTTTGATATGTTGTTGGATTCGGTTGGCTAAGATTTTGTTGAGAATTTTTGCATCTATATTCATCAATGATATTGGGCGATAGTTTTCTTTTTTGGTGGTATCTCTGTCTGGTTTTGGAATGAGGCTGATGGTGGCATCACAGAATGTCTTTGGGAGTATTCCTTCTTCTTCAACCTTTTGAAAGAGTTTAAGGAGGATGGGCACCAATTCCTCTTTGTATGTTTGATAGAATTCACCTGTGAAGCCATCTGGTCCTGGACTTTTATTTGTAGGGAGTGATTGTATGACCTCTTCAATTTCATTTCTAGTGATCGGTCTGTTCAGTTGGTCTGTTTCTACTTGATTCAGTTTTGGCAGGCTGTAAGATTCTAGAAAATTGTCCATTTCTTCCAGATTGTCAAACTTGTTGCCATATAGTTGTTCATAGTATTCTCTTATGGTTTTTTGTATTTCTGCTGTATCCGTTGTGATTTCTCCTTTTTCATTTATAATTTTGGTTATTTGGGTTCTTTCTCTCCTCTTTTTATTGAGTCTGGCCAGGGGTTTGTCAATTTTGTTTACCTTTTCAAAGAACCAGCTCTTGGTTTTATTAATTTTCTCTATTGTTTTTTGAGTCTCTATTTGATTGATTTCTTCTTTGATCTTTATAATTTCCTTCCTTCTGCTGACTTTAGGACTTTTTTGTTCTTCTTTTTCTAATTCATTTAGGTGGAGGGTTAAGTTGTCCATTTGGGATCTTTCTTCTTTCTTGAGAAAGGCCTGTATTGCTATAAATTTCCCTCTGAGCACTGCTTTAGCAGCATCCCATAGATTTTGAGCGGTTGTGTCTTCATTATCATTTGTTTCAAGGTAGTTTTTAATTTCCTTCTTGATTTCCTCATTGACCCATTGTTTTTTTAGTAGCATGTTGTTTAGTCTCCATGCAGTAGGTTTTTTCTCTTTCCTTTTCCCATGGTTGGTTTCTAATGTCATGGCATTGTGGTCAGAAAAGATACTTGAGATAATTTCTATGCTCCTAAATTTATTGAGGTTAGCTTTGTGTCCCAATATGTGGTCGATTCTTGAGAATGTTCCATGAGCATTTGAGAAGAATGTGTGTTCTGCTTAGACTCACTTTAAAAAGCCATTTGGGATTGGTATTTTCTTTATAGAAATATTTATTTATTTATTTAGGGCTGCACCCACAGCATGTGAAAATTCCCAGGCTAGGGGTCAAATTGGAACTATAGCTGCCAGCCTACATCACAGCCACAATAACATGGGATCCAAGCTGTGTCTGTGACCTACGCCACAGCTCAAGGCAACGCCAGATACTTATCATGAATACTAGTCGGGTTTGTTATCTCTGAGCCACAATGGGAACGCCATAGAAATATTTAAATTACTGATTAATCTCTTTTTGGGGTTATGTGGACTTTCTAATTCTTGATAAAGTTTTAAAACTATTGCTAATATATAGTGGCTCTATGTTTACTTAAAAGAATATATTTTCAATCATTGAGATATTCCATAGCTGTTCCACAGTTAATAAATCTCAAATTTATTAACTGTGTGTTTCAAATAATTTAGCTTTAATGTTTTGGCCTTTTAGAAGAGGTATATTGAAACATCCCACTACAATCATAAGTATGTAATTTTCTCCCTGATTTCTAACATCTATTGATTTATTTATTTAAAGATATTTTGGGGATGCATAGACATTTGGATTTTTATATCTTTCTGGAAAAATTGAACTTTTTAATTCAAGATTAGGCTCAATCCTGACATAGTTCACATTTTGTTGCGAGACATATTTTTATAATATTTTCTTAGCCTCTTTGCTAAAAACTCCATCTTGTCCTTCCTTACTTTGTCCCGTCTTCCTGCTTGAGAAACAGTCACGGTGATGGTAAATGACTTAAGCTTAAGAACAAAGACCTAAAGGCATGGGTTATTCGCGGGGTCAGCTGAATGAGGACATAATACACTGGTCTAGGTGCGCCAGACCTGTGCAGATTGGCACGCCATTTGCACAAGCATGATATGTCCTCTAAAGGATAAGAGAAAGAGGAACCTCATGGCCAAGTGGTTTATGAGTGGTCATTAACAGAATATGCATTAGCAAAGAGAACCAAGGTACAAACCTAGGCACACAGGGCTGCCACAAATATTTTTAATAACTAGAGTGCCTTTCATGGCGGGCAGAATTCTAAAATATCCCTCAGGGCCTCCTACCACCTTGCTGCACACACCCTGCATGATCCAATTATTGTGAATTTGATGCTTTTACCCCATTATTATGTTACGGCACAGCTGACCTTAAGAAAGGGAGATGATTTAGGGGTGCCTACCTAATTACACAAGTCGTTTAAAATCAGAGCAGTTTCCCTGGCTGGAAACAGAAACAGAAGTCAGAGACTTGAAGCATGAGAGATGTGTAATATAGGAAAAGTTCTCTGTTGCTGACATGAGAAGAACCACAGGGCAAGGACCTGAGAGTGGCCTCAAAAAGATGAAAAGATGAAAGTAGGTTAACAGTTACCAAGACAACAGAAATCTCAATCCCATAGCAACAAAGAAATAAATTCTGCCAGAAGGGGCTTGCAGCAAATCTCTTCCTGGTCAAGTCTCCAGATAGGGAGGCAGCTCATATATACCTTGTTATCAGCTTAGTGAGGTTCTAAACATAGATCCCAGCCATGCTTTGCTAGAATTCTGACCACGGAAACTGTGAGAGGATGAACTGGTGTGTGTGTGTGTGTGTTTGTTTTTTAATGCTCATTTGTGTGTGACCAATTGTGTGTGCAACAATAGAGAACTAATACACTTTATCCTTTAGAAGTTTTTTTGTCTTAACATCAGTTTTGTTTGTTACTATTACAGTTATGCCAGTTTCCTTTTGTTAGTATTCTGGATATATGTTTTCCATCTTGTTTTCAGCCTTTCCACTTTCTTATATTTGAAGTATTATTTTGTAAGGAGCATGTTCTGAATTTTTAAAATCCAAATCGAAAATCTTTTTCTTATAACTTAAGAATTTTGTCCAAATACATTTATTGTAATTACTAATGTCTTTGAATTTGGAGCTACTATGTTCTTTTCTATTATTTTTAATTTTTTTTAATTTTTTAAAATAATTTTTTCTTCAAAAAATTATTTTTAGCAATTGCTTTTTGTTTTGTTTCTTCTTATTGAATATTTCCTCCTTCATTGGTATGGAAATTATATACTCTAATTCTATACTTATAATGGTTACTCTTGAAATATTACTATGCATATTTAATTAAAATACATGAATTATCATAAATTTGCTTGTTATTTCTATAGACTCACCTCACTGTCTCTGGAAAATGGGGAAAGGGATGTCTTCCTATTCTTCCACCTTTGCTCTGTCCATGCTGATGTTATCTATAAGAATTTCAGAATTCTTACCTGTTATGTGCCACTGGGCAAGTTACTTATTCTCTTAGACTTTTACTTTGCTTATATACAATATGAAGGATAGCAAAAACTAGCTTACTGTGGTTTTTGCAAGTAATAAATAAGATAATATATGTATAGCATTTAGATAAACATCTAGCATTCAATAAAATTGTTATTTTTATTCAGTATTAGTTTTCTTTTTTGTATCATAACATTTTATTGTATAAATCCTCTCTTTTTAAGGTTATGTTATTTCTTATATGTGTCTGTGTTCATATAGCTTTCGTTTGTCTCACTAAATTATATCCCCAAATAAAACAATCTATCAAAGGCCTTTATGTATAGGATTTAGAGTGTGAAAGCTATCTCTGTCAAGTGGAGAGTGGTCCCAAGGGACCACCACTCTCTATGTAAATTTTAATAATACTTTTGAATATAACGTGTCATGGAATGAATGAGAGGCAATAAATGATAACCCTAAGGAAAGTAGTATCATCATTTACAGCCAAGAAGGACAGGGCAACTTTAATTCATGTAAATTGGAGACAATATAATTTTTAATCTATGTATTTGGGCTTAAGTAAAGGTCAAGTAGAAAGCTTTGCTCCAAAATAGGCTTTTAGAAAGGGTTCATGAGATTTTGGGAGCCTTCTAAATTTGACCATGAAAGTTTCTACCTTTTAATTTAGTGGACTTGAAATTCTTGGCTTCCAAGTAGCATGTTATAAGAAGGTTATTTCTGGACTTTCTCCACATGTAATGTATAAAATTAGCATCCTTCTTTGGCAATTGAGATTCTTCATCTTAAAGCTTTAAGCTAACCCAACTTATCAGATTGTTACAAGAGAAGACTAATTAAATGTTCTTTTGTTTTCAGTTTAAACTCCTTGTTGGCACAGATACCCAGAGGTCAGGTTTGAGTGGCATGAATCAAGTAAATGATCAGCAGTATTACAATTACATTGGAATATATAAAGTTAAAAAAAAAACAGAATTACTGCTTTATGATCACATTAAAGCCACAATGTATTTTTTTTTAACAGTCCCATCTGTGACATAGGGAATTTCCCAGACTGGGGGTCAGATTGGAGCTGCTGGTCTACACCAGAGTCACAGCACTACCAGATCTGAGCCACATCTGGGACCTACACTGCAGCTCATGGCAAGACCAGATCCTAAACCCACCTAGTGGGGCCAGGGATCAAACCTGTATCCTCACAGATACTAGTCAGATTCATTACCACTGAGCCACAATGGGAACTCACCACAATGTAATTGTAATTGTTGATCCTCAGAGATTCAACCTGGAGTTCCCTTTATAGCTCAGCAGTTAATGAACCCGAGTAGGATCCATGAGGATTAGGGTTCAATCCCTGGCCTTGGCCAGTGGGTTAAGGATCTGGCATTGCCATGAGCTGTGGTGTAGATCACAGATGTGGCTTGGATCTGGTGTTGCTGTGGCTGTGGTATAGGCCAGCAGCTACAGCTCTGATTCAACCCCTAACCTGGAACTTTCATATGCCACAGATGTGGCCCTAAAAAAAGAAAAAAAAGATTCAACCTAAGTGTAAAAAGAAGGAAGTCAAAATGTCTGCCATCCACAAGAACAATGAAACATTGCCAAGATGGCTAGAACCCACAGGGTGGAGAGGCCGATGCTATTAAAAAGCATGCAAAAAATCTCTACACAACGCCATATAAAGAGACATGTCCGAGGCCGCCACTGCCAGGGGCAGGCAGGAAGGTTCTTTGAAGACTGAAAGACATGCAGAAAACCATGTTGTTTTCATTTTTCAAGGAACTGCTAACATTACATGCAGGAAAATGTTGAATGTGGGAATAGACAAGCCATATAACAAGGTTTCATTGTATTTCTCCTTTCAAAAGTTCTACTAAAGCGAGAAAATTGAATCTTTCTGCAACAAGACCTCATGAAAAAAAAAATGTTTTTTAAAAATCTATGGAGCACTTGAGGAGAGGTATATACAGAAGCTGTGTTTGTTTTGTCTTTAGAAATCTATATAGAGTTGGTGCCTTTGCTCCCAGGCACTTTGAATTATTAATTGTATTTAATTATTCTTCCCAAAGTCTCATGGGACAACACCATTTCACAGATAGAGAAATGAAGGTAAGGCTGATTCAAGAAATAATGCTTCTGTATTTTAGCAGGGATGAACAATGCCCCAGACATTGAATTAGTGAAGTAGGAAACATCTCAGTAAATACAGGCAACAATCACAGGGACAGGTCGCATGATCCCAATGTTAGAAGTGAGAGATGAAAGTTCTGAGAAGTAGAAAACTACCCCCTACCAAAGGCAAGCTGAGGGGGAAGAGCTTGTAGTTCTTTTCCATTTGAGTCAGGATTTGAACCCAAGCCTGTTGGATTCCAAAGCCTTGCAACATTTTGAAAAAGTTCCCTAATAAAAAGTTTGCACTATATTGTTAATATGTCAAGGCAACTCCAAGGCGCCAACAAGTACACAAAACACAGTCCTGTTGACTCCACAGAAACAGTGGAGCTATTGCTTTTTGCACCCCCCTGAGGCTGGAGGACCACACTGCTCTTGGAAATTGGTAGTTTTGTAATGAGTTATGGTCATGGCTGGTGGCCCTGTGTCACCAAAGCAAAACCTAAGATGGCTCCCAACAGATTTTCTCTTTGCGGCTGCTACCACAGGTGCTGGAGCCCATGGTGTGGCCTGCCTCTGTGAACTTCAGCATCGGCCTTGGTTGTTTTCTCTGCCATTGGTGTAAATGGGTGCCTATGCTTCCTTGCTTCTTTCAAGATGTAACAGAGGACAATGCCTCTTGCAACTTGCGCTTGATGCTTGGCCCTCTTTATCTCTTTATAGTCATCATCCCTGCTCTTTCCCCCAAGTACAAGTCTGCCCTTGGCTTGGCTGGGAAATGCAGGCTTGAGGACCATTCTCTTTTAACCACTCAACTCAGCCTTGGCTTTTCTTAACCTCATGAGAATTTAAAGTTATCTCAGAGGCCTCCCTGTCTCACTCAGGGACTTGGAGACATTTGTTCCTCTAACCCAATGATTTTCTGAGAAATTCAGTATCCTAAAGCAGTGGGTTTTTTTGTGTGTGTGTGCCATAGACTCATCAGAGAAGAAGTACTGCATCTCCTTCCTCTCAGAGGAGAGGCACCACCACTATGTTTCTAAATGATTGATGTCTTGAAGTTCACATTGTGGCTCCATGGGTTAAGGATTAGACTTCTGGGAAGAGGAGAGGGTCTGGAGATTGAGTTCATTATCAATGGCCAATGATTTAATCAACCATTCCTACATAATGAAACCTTCATAAATAAGGTAAAATGATTGGGTTTGGGAAGCCTCTAAGTTGTTGAGCACATGGTAATGCTGGAAAGGTGGTTTACCTGGAGAGAGCATGGAAGCTTCCCCATACATCCTCAGTCCCATACCTTGCCTATGCATCTTTTCCATTTGGCTGTTATTTAGATATATCCTTTATTGTAAAAGAATAAATGTAAGCAAAGTGCTTTCCCAAGTTCTATGTGCTGTTCTACTAAATTGTATAACCAGAATATGGGGTTATGGGCACCCCCAATTTATAGCCAGTTGTTAGAAGTTCAGGTGCAACCTGAGACTTGCAACCAGTGTCTGAAATGGGGGCAGTCTTGTAGGACTGAGCCCTTTTTTTGTTTTTCTATTCCCTTTTGGTGGCATAGGAGAGGATTCTCATAAAGGTTAAGGACCCTTAGAGAGGGGTGTGCTCCCTTTCTGGAAGGTCACTTTAAAGCATTGACCTTGGCCTCTTCCACACAGTCCAATATGTTGGCTGCTGGGTGCTGAAACCCAACACCAATAACAACTCCCTAAGAGAGCAAGTTCAAAGCCTGCAGCTTTGCATTTCTCCTAGGAACTCACCAAAGGTCTTAGAGGAAGTAGGAATCACCATTTTTGGAGTTAGCAGACTTAGGTCTCTCTGCTTTTTCTTTTTTTCTTTTCTTTTCTTTTTTTCTTTTCTTTTTTTTTTTGTCTTTTTAGAGTCACACATGCAACATATGAAATTCCAAGGCTAGGGGTTGAATCAGAACTGCATCTGCAACCTACAACACAGCTTGTGGCAATTCCAGATCCTTAACCCTCTGAATTAGGCCAGGGATCGAATCTGCATCCTCATGGATATTAGTTGGGTTCTTAACCCACTGAGCCACAAGAGGAAATCCTGCTTCAGTTATCTGAAATGGTAGCTCTTTGGCTCTCCTCAGAAAAGCATAATGGTCAAAAGGGTAGAGTCTGGTACTGGAGCACCTTGGTCCAAATCCTGACTTGGTCATTTACCAAGACCTGAAGCAAGCTGTTTAATTTCTTTGTACCTCAGGCTCCCCACCACCCATTACATAAAGGAGACAAATAATAAGCCATTATTTGACATGAGGATTAAACATCCAATGTATTTGCACTTCATAAATAAAATGCACTTGTCATAATTGTGGCATGTGATAAGGACTCAAATGCTTCCTATCATTCTTTCACTGATGCTATTATTCTCTACCCTGGAGTATTCCTCACATCATCATTCGTAGTCAGGTAGGAATGATGCCTGTGGCAGGGGCCTTAGAGGTTGTGGTGTCCATATGGTACTTTCACTGGGGTGTCCCAGCTGGAGTTTAGGCTCTGCTCTCCGCTAGAGATCAGAAAAGGCTATGCCATCCTAAATGACGTGTGGTGTGGGCTCCCAGGATCTATGGTACCAGAAAATGGAAGAGCTTCCTGGAAGGTTGGTGAAGAACCATCTGAGACTTACTGTGGGGAAAGTTGTTGTGGACATTTCAGGGCTGAATAACAGTGGCCAAGTTGCTGAAACTTAGCCTCTGTCCACTGGTGCTGAATAGAAACACAGAAACAGAGTTTTGGGTGAAGGAGAAAAAAACCCAACAACCAGCTTTTATTGCTTTACCAGGCAAAGGCCACAGCAGGCTGAGGTCCTAAAGACTGTGACCCCTTGGGGAGAGAATATGAGGTGCTCTTATATTTTGGGAGTGAAAAATAGGGCCACAGAGAAGGATTAGGGTAGGTGCAAGCATTCACCCTTCTTCAAAGCTGGTGTTTAAAGGCCCCAAGACTGGTTCCGGTGGTCCTCCATCTCTCTGGAATGAAGAAGGCTTCATAACATCTTCCACTTGTTGGGGGTCTTAGTACTGCAAAAGAACTCAAAGATATTGTTATATGTATCCCTTGAGGTGGAACCAGGACCCTGCCCCAAGGCTGCGCTATGGTTTCTTTCTTTTTTAAGAAAAGTTTTATTGAAGTATAATTGTTTTGCAATGTTGTGATAATTTCTGCTGTACAACAAAGCGATTCAGTTTTACATGTACACATATCCATTCTCTTTCAGATTCTTTTCCCACATAGGTTATCACAGAATATTGTTTAGTGTTCTCTGTGGTATATAGCAATTCACCATTTGACAGTTATTCCTTAAACCTCAGTGTGCATATGCCAACCTCAAAACCCCAGTCCATCTCTCCCCATCCCATTGTTTCCCTACTATTCCTCCCTTGTCTCTGCATCCCCTCCTTTCTCTGCTTAGCAACTGTTTAAACCTGTCCTTTGGAACTCAGGGAAGGTCATGGAGGCTGAATGAGGCCTATTCCTTACTGACAAGAAATGGGAGCTTGGGGAGTAGGGGTGGGGATGTGGGGACACACAGAAAGTCTTCCATGCCCAGGAGCCCCACAAGGTCCTGCTTGGTTTCAGAGATGAGGGGACAGTTGATTCTGAATACATCAAGGGGACCTATTCTGCTCTCCCCAAGTGCCCTTGTTCTTGAATCCCACAAAAATTAGGGGCTATGAGAAAAAAACAAAAGCACTATTTTTGTGGCCACTTTGCTAGACTGTCAAGAATCCTTAAAACATTTCCTACTGTCATGGTTTTCCTTTTCCCCAGGAATAGATAGTACTAATGGATTGTGACCAATTTCACTAAGCAAAGGCAGCCTGGGAAATACTGTGGGCAGGAAACAGCATGCCTTTCTTTTAGTAATGAAGAGAGTTGGAGGTGGGGAGTGGTGATTAGTGAGGACTAAAAGTGCAATTGCACTCATCCTGGGTGGTCAACATAAATTGAACAGCCCCTTGATCCACAGCTGGCAAGTCTCACAATTTTTCAGAAGGACTCACCTGGCTGAGCTGCATTCATATTTCAAACTTTTGACCACATGATTCAAAGTTTTAGGTATCCAAGGGAAGTAAGTTCTGGAGGTCTATTCTATAGCACAGTGCCTGTAGGTGACAATATTGTATCAGATACTTAAAATTTGCTCAGAGGATAGAACTTATGGTTAAGTGTTCTTCTCATCCTAACAAAACAATTTGCAACAATGATGATGATGATGATAATGGTAAAGAGGGTGGGAGGAAAATTTGGTTGGAAGTGGATATGTTTATGACCTTGATGTTGGTGATGGTTTCATAGGTTTATACTTATCCCCAATCCCACTGAGTTATATCTATTAAAAATGTACAACTGCCTACATGTCAAATATACCTTAATAAAATGGTTGAAAAGATAAGATTCCTGTTGTGGCTCAGTGGGTTAAGAATCTGAGTAGTATCCATGAGTATGCAGGTGCAATCCCTGGCCTCACTCAGTGGGTTAAAGATCTGGTGTTGCTGTGGCTGTGGCGTAGGTCTCAGCTGCAGTTCTGATTCAACCCTTGGCCACAGAACTTCCATATGCCACAGGTGCACGGTAATAAGAAATAAATAAATCAATAAGAAGGTTAAAAAAAAAAAACCCTGGTGGAAGCTTTTTTGTCTTGTTGTCTTCTCCCATGTTTGCTCACTCAGGCATCTTGGCCTCTGGCCCAAGTCCAGGAAGATCTCAGCATCTTCTGAAGACAACTGTGTTTGCCTTTGTCTTTGGCCAGTATTTCTTTCTTACTTTCTTCTTCTTCTTTATTTATTTATTTATTTATTTATTTATTTATTTATTTATTTATTTATTTTTGCTTTTTAGGGCTGCTTTTGCATCATATGGAGGTTCCTAGGCTAGGGATCAAATCGGAGCTACAGCTGCCAGCCTATACCACAGCCACAGCAACTAGGAATCTGAGCTGCATCTGCAACCTACAGCATACCCCAATGCAATGCCAGATCCTTAACCCACTGAGTGAGGCCAGGGATTGAACCTGCATACTCATGGATACTACTCAGGTTCTTAATCCTCATGGATACTAGTCAAATTCATTTCCACTGTGCTACAACAGGAACTCCCTAGGCCAGTATTTCAAGTAAATCATTACCTCCAAGGCTGCAGTGATACCCTTTCCTCCTCCTGCACTCAAACTTCTACTCCTTCCCTTTTCTGCTGCCTCTTCAAAAGAGATACTTTCCTTCACAAAGTCCTGTTTTAGGATAGAGACATTTGTCTTAAAGATAATACACTCCATCCCTCCAGCAAGAATGAGACAAAGGAACAGTTACTCTTAGAATAAGAATGGGAAGTGGTGGGACCCCACCACCACCCAGACCTACTCCAAGCAGGGAATCTGCCTTTCACTGGACTCTGGCCTCTTTTGCATTGCCTTTGGCCCCGGGAACCAGAAACCAAAAGCAGTGGCCTGGCCAGGATGTAACACAGCGTACAGCATAGATCTTTTACAGAAGATTAGCTCATAATACCCCTGGAATAAAGACCTCTAATAGGACTTGAGGTCAGAAAGCTTTCACCTTGGTTACCCTCTAGGGCTTTGGCTTTTATCCCAGGCATATTCTTAATTGTTAAAATTCTAGAATCCAGTAAAATCTCTTGTTCTGGTGGCTTACTGATGAATTTCTCTACAGGCCACCTCCCTGGGAGCTTTTGAGAGCTTCCATATATCAAAGCTTTTGAATTATACATTCCCTTGAATAGAAGCCTTCAATTTATTGTTGAATACCTTGACAATTGCCCTATTTATCTGCTCTTGCTAATCTGACTTAATCTAGCTGAACACCCAAATTTTTTTAAAAGGGTGTTTGGCGCCGCAAAATTCGAGGAAACCTCTTCCCTTTTCTGACTACAAAGTTTGCTGTTTTAATTGTACAAATATTTGTGGGTTTGGTGAAGGTGAGTGCTAATTTATTTAGTATAAAGCTGGAAAGTTTCAGAGAGCACTAAGAAAATAGGACCTAAGTGCATGTGAAGTGCTAAATTCTTGGGAGAACCTGAGTCTCCTCCAGATAGGACTCTACAGACAAATAGAAGCTTACAGAAAATCTGAAAGAAAATAGGTGATAAACAGAACAAGTAGCAAGAAAAACAGAACAGGCAGGCCAGAACACGTTCTGGAGGTAAAAGGGCATTTTTTCCCTCTATGTAGATACGCCTTCATTTGCTAGCTCACTGCACTTGATTTTTACTTTAGAAATTGGTTTAGGGATTCTAAGGGAGGGAATGATTTAAGGAGTCATAAAGCCTCAGCCTGGAAATGAGAATACTTAACAATAAGAAACAATTAAATAATTAAAAATTGCAAACAGGCCTTGCCTATGCAACTCTAAAATAGGTGTAGTGTCCCATTAGGAAGATGAATGTGTTAATGACTAGAAAGCACTTGAGACCCTCAGGTGGAAGCTTTATTGCTCTGTTGTCTTTGTCTGAGTTAAATGTTTTGGTTGGTAAGGCAATGCTTTCCTAATCTGAATGTGGACAGATCCCAGGGAATTCTTGTTAAAAGGAGGGTTCTGATTCAGCAGATTTGGGGTGTGGCTGAGAGTCTGCATTTTTGACGAGCTCCCACCAAGTTCAGTACTGCTGGACCACATTTGAACAATTACAGTGTAAAGTCCCTCTTTCTCAAAGTGGACTGTACACTGGAGTCCACTGGAGAGCTTTAAAAACCCTCACCAAAGACTCAAATTGAATTAGCCTGGGGCCTGGCCAAGGCATTGGGATTGCTAAGCAAGTGGTTCCCCCCACCTTGCTTCCCATATTCCCTTACCATGAAACAAGAGTGCAGCCAAGTGGGAGAATCACACTGGCCCAAGGAGCAGGGTTCAGGCCCACCCTGGAAGGCTGCTATGGAAATTAAATGAGAAAATGCAGCCAAGCGCTTAGCCCAGCCCCTGGCACAGAGTGGCCCCTCAGTAAACCTTGACTGTTACTGAGACAGGCTAGGACCTGGGCCCTTTACTCCTCAAGAACAGAATACCAAGAAGCTATAAGAGACTAGACATAACTGTGTACATGTGCAGTTGGGGTCAGTTATGAACAAGATACAAAAAGGGCACAGACCAACCACACATTCTGAGGTGCAAGGAGAAAAAGCAGGGTACTGTGCATGATCCCTACACATGGCACTACCAAGGGGTGGGCAGGCCATCTCCGCCACCCCTCCAACCTGACCCATGTGTCCATCCCCACCCTCACCCCATTTAAGGGACCAGCTCAATCCCACTTGGGGAGTGAGCAGGGGAACCTATTGTTTTCACTCCCTCCTGCCGTGGGGAGCTGCAGTAAAGTTTTGCTTGAATTTCTCATCTAGCCTCTTATCAGTTTCTCAAAGTGTCCAAGGATCTCAAATCAGTAACATGGGTAGATTTGACTATAACAAGATATACTGCCCCCATGCTGCAAAAACTCAGCCTCTGTCCACAATTGCTGCAAAGAAATGTGGAAACAGAGTTTGGGGTGAAGGAGAAAAAGGTAGCTTTATTGCTTTGCCAGGCAAAGGGGGACACAGTAGGCTAATGCCTTAAAGAATGTGCTCCCTTTGGAAGGGATTAGGAGGTGATTTTATAGCTTGGGGAGTGGAAAAATATGGCTGCAGATAAGGATTAGGGTAGAGGCAAGCTTGTATTGTCTTTCAAAGCTAGTGGTGAAAGAAAGCTTTAGTGGTGGCCCCCAGGACTGGTTCTGGTGGTCCTCCTTCTTCCAGAATGAAGAATGCTTATCTAGTAGTTCTTCCATTTGTTGGGGGTTTTAGTTCTGCAAAAAGGCTCAAAGATATTGCTATGCATTTTCCTTAAGGAGGAACCAGGACCCTTCCCCAAGGCTGCACTGGGGTCTCTTGACTCCTCCTCCTTGGTCTCTGTATCCCCTCCCTTCCCTGATTAGCAACTGCCCTTTGCAGCTCAGGGAAGGTCATGGAGGTTGAAGCTTATTCCATAAAAATAAGAAATGGAGGACACAGAAAAACTTATGTGTCCAGGAGCCTCACAGGACCCCTGCTTGGTTCCACCCACAAGGTGCAGACAACTTCAGTTGTGGCAGATGTCAAGACCAGTGGCAGAACAAGGGAAACTCTGGCCCAGGTTAGGGGCACAGCAGATACTGCTATGTGAGCAGAATAAGAGAGAAAGAAATGGGGCAGCTGTCAATTCATGTGTCACAGCCTCTGAGCATTCTTGAAACTTGAGAAGGAAACGCTAAAAGGGCGGCTCCACACACTGTGGAAAACAATATGGCAATGCCTCAAAAATTAAAAATTAAAAGACCATATGATTCAGCAATTCCATTTTTGAGAATATACTCAAAAGAATTGGAAATGGGATCTGGAAGAGATATTTGTAAACTTGTGTCAGTAGTATTATTCACAGTAGCCAAAGTGAGGAAACAACTGATGTATCCATCAATGGATGAATGGATACATAAAATATGGTGTATACACACCACAGAATATTATACAGCTTCAAAGAGGAACGGTGGAGTTCCCTCCCGTTGCAGCACAGTGGAAATGAATCCAACTAGGAACAATGACGTTGCAAGTTCCATCCCTGGCCTCGCTCAGTGGGTTAAGGATCTGTCGTTGCCATGAGCTGTGGTGTAGGTCACACACATAGCTCAGATCCTGCATTGCTGTGGCTGTGGCATAGGCTGGCAACTGTAGCTCCGATTAGACCCTGAGCCTGGGAACCTCCATATGCCGTGGATGAGGCCCTAAAAAAACAAAAGACAAAAGACAAAAAAAAAAAGAGAGAGAGAGAGAGGAAGAGAATTCTGGCACATGCTACAATATGGATGCACCTTAAGGACATTATGCTAAGGGAAATAAGCCTGTCACAAAAAGACAAATACTGTATGTTCTACTTATATGAGGTACCAAGAGTAGTCACAGTCATGGGAACAAAAAGGAGAACAGTGGTTGCCAGGGGCTGGGTGGGGGGGAATGGGGAAATATTGTTTGATGAGTACAGAGTTTCATTTTTGCAAGATGAAAAGACCTCTGGAGATTAGTTGCACAACAATGTGAATTAACAATACTGAGCTGCACAGTCAAAATGGTTATTTCTATTTATTCTCATTTTAACTCTGTGGATTAGGTTCAAGTACCACCCCTTTTTCTAATGAGGAAATTGAAGCTGAGAGAGGTTAAAGTTTTCTGAGAGAGCAAGAATTGAAATTCAAGCCAAAACTAAAACTATGGTCTTAATCAACACATTCTCCTATGCATACAGTGCACTGTTAATAAATATTCATTTGTTTTTTTAATCCCAAAGTCTCATATTATATACTGCTTAGAAAATGAGAGCTATTTAGAATCTGCAACAGAGAAATGCTGGTAGCCAAATTATTTAAGTATTTGAAAAAATTGAATACTTTACCTCAAAAGAAGAGAAAGTGGATTGAAAAATGAATGCATTTAGAAGCACTTTGACCTCATAAAATTCTGTATGTTAATGTACTATGTTACTAGAGATATCCTGGATTTTTTTTTAAAGCCAGATAATGGCATTTCTTGGGAGTACTAAATGATTTCTTAAGTTTTGATTTCACATTTGGATTTATATTACTTTACAACTAAATATAAACTTGAGGGGTTTTTTTTAGTGCTTCATTTGGAAATAAGAAAAGACACATAGAACACTTATGGAATGATATGAGGATAAATAAATAAATATAAATACATGCACACACACACACACACACACACATATACACAAATAAGGGAGGCCCTGCAATTCTGCAAAAAAGAAAGAAAAATTAGACAAAGCTCCTGTCTTTGAGAACTGTCCGAAGAGTTGCATTCTGAATTCATGGAATTATTCAAGCATGAGACTTCATCAGGTAAAATGTTACCTCTGTATTCACTTCTTATTATGTAGTAGATACTGTTGCTTACTATGAAATAGATACTCCATAAGCAAAATGCTATGGTTCCCAATATAAAGATGAGAAAACCAAGGCCCAGAGAGGTAGAGTGACTTGCTCAAGTTTGCGCAGCTAGTCAGTATTAGAACAAGGAGTCAGATCCAGGGTTTTCTGACCCCTAAATCTGCATGTCTCTAGGAATACCATGCCAGAAAGTGTTGGCACACATCACAGAGGGGTGAGGCAGTGTTTAGCAGGCAGAACAAGTGGGAGCTTACAAAGAGTGATGTTGGGACATTGGTCCAATGTCCCTGTGCAAGCTCCCCACCTCCCACCATGTTTCCATTTCTACCTGTGTTACATTCTATATTCCTAGTAGTTGTTGGGCTGGTGCATTGTATCACAGGTGATCCCTTTTTAAAATGAGATATTTGGAATTCCCATAGTGGCTCAGCGGAAACAAATCTGACCAGTATCCATGAGGATGCGTGTTCAGTCCTTGGCCTCACTCAGTGGGTTAAGGATCTGGCATTGCCATGATCTGTGGTGTAGGTTGCAGATGAGGCTCAGATCTTACATTGCTATGGCTGTGGTTTAGGCCAGCTGTTGTAGCTCTGATTCAATCCCTAGCCTGGGAACTTCCATGCTGCACTTGCAGACCTAAAAAGCCAAAAAAAAAAAAAAAAAGAGAGAGAGAGAGAGAGATTTATGACAGGGTTTAAAAATGTATATATATTTATCCCATAATACAAATTATTTATAGGTCTGTTTATGCTCCTGAAAAACCTGTGATCTGAACATTAAGGAAATGAAAATGTAGATGGACTGGTCAAGAGAGTGGAAAAGGAGAAGCCTCAGTAGGGAACTCAGAATCATGAAGCATTAGGTGTTAAAGAAAAGAGGTAGATTGAGGAACATATGCGAACCAAGGTTAACTCTTCAACTTCACTGTTTTTCAAAGTGAGTCTTGAGATGACCCTTGAAGGAAACATTCAGAAATAGAGAGAGGGCCTTCTTGACATGAACCAAGATGCACAAGACACAGTGGACAATAAAAAAGCTAGTTTGATTGGAGCCAAGGGGATCCATGTTGGGAGAAGTGAGATTGGGACATGTTGGATGAGATGAGATTCATGATTTAGCTAATGAATGAACAGATAGTAAGACTGGTGGGGGTTGTGAGTCACTGCATGTTTCAGACTGGTAAAGGGATGGATCCATGACAGTAATGGGGATGGACTAAAAAGGAGAAGCAAAACAAAAGGTTTCTGGCATAAGCTAAAATGCTGATGACCCTCACGGAGTAGTCAACATTGAAATATAACAAAGGAGAGCAATATGAACACTATGTCAAAAGGTGAAGAAGCAGGATTTGGGGATGAATTTTCATTTTAAGGGGCTTGAACAAATGGACAAATTAAAAGTTTGGGGGGGAGACAATGAGTTCAAGTCAAGGTTATAGTAGCTATGGATTCACACTGGTACTAATTCAACATGGATTCCACCATTTAAAAAAATTCTTTTAAACACTGTTGATTTATTGAATTGTAATAATGCCAGCAATATGCAAAGAACACTATGAATTCCCAAATGCTGTTCGATATTACCTCATTGAATTGTATCTAGGACTTCTGGCTCCATCCAGATTTCACACTGACTTTTCCAACATGATTGCTGGGCCTCTCTTCTCAGTGATTGGTAGTATAAAATTGCCAAGTTAATGTGAAAGAAGTTTCAGCCATAGGTGAGAAGGGAGTTTTTGTCTACAAAAAACCCAGCAGCACTTATGGAGACCTCTTTAAATAACTATAGGTTGGCAGCTATTTTTCCTGCAAGTTGAATTTTCTCGGAATTGTAACCACCACATGATAGAGTAGAGATCTTTGTTATCTGTTCTGCCCTTTACTATTTTGGTATTCTGTCTTTGAAATGATACGAATACTGGTCAATCCCTAAAGTGAATAATGAACTTCTCCAGGGAACTTGGTTAATGTGGCTAGCAAATAATGAAGCTAGTATTGAAGTGATAGATCAAATGACCCTGTCCAGGTCAAGCCCCTGGGCATATACCATTAATTTTCATTTTTTAAAGATAGCTTTATTGAAGTGTAATTTGCATAGCATAAAATTCACCAGTTGTAAGTGCAAAAACCAATGAGTTGATTTATTAAAAATTTATAGTTTTGTAACCTTCACCACATTTTAGGTTTTTAACATTTCCATCACCCCAAGAAATTTCTTCATGTCTGTTTCCAGTTAATCCATGCTCCCACCCCCACCCCAGGCAATCACTGGTCTGATTTCTGTGTGTAATGTATTTGTTCTAGACATTTCAAATAAATGGAATCATATAATATGCAGTATATTAAGTCTGACTTCTTTCACTTAACATGTTTTCTAAGTTCTTCTGTGTTATAACAAGTATCAGTACTTCAATTACTTTTATTGCTAAATAACATCCCACTATACAGATATACCTAGTTTGCTTGTCCATACACCAGTTGATGGATATTTAGGTTGTTTCCAGTTCTGGCTTACTATGAATAATGCTGCTATGAGCATTTGCACACACGTCTTTGTGTGGACTTATGTTCTCATCGCTCTTGATTAGATTCCTAGAAGTGGACTTACTATGAGGCATAGAAAGATTATTTAGTTTTTTAGGAAACTGCCCAACTGTTTCTAGAATAGCTGTACCATTTTATGTTTCCACCAGCAATGCATGAAATTTCCAGTTCCTCCCTACACATTCTTCTCAACATTTGGTAATGTATATCATTTATTTAGGGCCATTTTATTGGTGTATAATTGTATCTCACTGTGACCTTTATTTGCATTTCTCTAATGACTAATATTAAATATAGATTTCTACGCTTACTAGCCATTCATGGATTTTTTTTTTTTTTTGGTGAAATGTCTCAAATCTTTTGCCAGTTTTTATATAGTTGAGTTGTTTAACTTAAGTTTTAGTGGTTCTTTATGTATTCTAAATAAAGTCCTTTATTAGATATGATTTTGAAAATATTTTCTCCCAGTCTGTAGCTTGTCTTTCACTATTGTTTTCTTTTGTTTTATTGGCTGCACTTACGGCATATGGAAGTTCTTTGGCCAGTGATCAAATCTGAGTAGTAGCTGCAACCTGGGCCATGGCTGTGGCAAGGCTGGATTCTTAACCCACTGTGCCACTGTGGAAACTCCTGTTTTTCATTGTCTTAATGGTAGTTTTGAAACAAAAGCTTTCAAGTTTTATCAAGCCCAGATTACCAGTTTTTGCTTTTAAGGATCATGCTTCTATCTAGTAGCTAAGGACTCTTCGTCCAACCCAAGATCACAAAGATTTTCTGCTATATTTTCTTCTAGAAGTTTTATTGTTTCACTCTTGTACTTGGGTCTACAATCCATTTTTGTGGGATAAGGGTTAAAATTCATTTTTTTTTGCAAGCATATAATTTTTTTCCTTTATAGCACCTACATAAGGAGCATAGAAGCAAAGCTGTGTTTATTGGAGTTACACAGAATCTAACATCTTTTTAATGTATTCTGTAGGTCAAAGATAAAAGAATTCCTAAAATTTGGTACCTAGAAGTTGAGCATGTTTCTGGTTGGGGGAGTGGTTTCTTTGTGCAACTTATATAAGTACAAAGGAGGAGAGGAGAGAGCCAGACTGTGGTGCAAGCATGTCCTTTTCCAGGTCAGCCAAACACAATGTGCTAGATGCAATAGCAAGGAGAACTGGCTATCTGGTTTCAGCCTAGAAATTAAGAGTGGCTGGTGAACTCTCCTGTCTATGTGCTATCTGCTTAGTCAATAAATAAAGATTTATGATCAATTCCATTTTTTTTCACGACTCTATATTCCTTTAATTACAGGGGTAGTTTTGGCACTAATAGGGGAGTAGGAGGAGTTCCCGTTGTGACTCAGTGGTAATGGACCCGACTGGTATCCATGAGGATGTAGGTTCAATTCCTGGCCTCACTCAGTGGGTTAAGGATCTGGCATTGCCATGAGCTGTGATGTAGGTCACAGATTCGGCTTGGATTCCAAGTTGTTGTGACTGTGGTGTATAGGCTGGCAGCTATAGCTCCAATTTAACTCCTAGCATGGGAACCTCCATGTGCCTCGGGCATAGCCCTAAAAAGCACAAAGACACACACAAAAACAACAAACAAACAAATAGGGGAGTAGGAGGACAAGGTGACAAATTAGGTCAACTACATGTAAGAGGCAAAACTATTTTGATTTCTCAGGGAGATAGAAATTTTGTATTAGACCTAGTGGAAGAGAGTGGGATCTTCCAAAATACTCCCCTTTGCCCAGCCATCAGCCCTTTTAAATCTGCAGTAGCCATTAGATTCTCAGCCTCTCTAAACTGAAGTGTTTCTGTTCTTCCCAATTATCACAGGAATGTTCATAAACAACTACCACCGGGCTAATAAATAACACCTTAATGAAAGAGAAACAAATAGTGATGATGATGAGAATGACAGAGAAAACGTAATGGCTCAGAGGATGCTCTGTGCAAACTGAGCAGGAAGGGAAGGATTTGCCCAGCCAGCCAAAAAGGAATGATGGATTGGATGCCCTGGCTCTTCTCTGAGAGCAGAGCCAGGTCAGTGTAGGGCTAAGAGCTGATACCATCATCTACTGTTTTAGAATTAATGTTAGTTACAAGATAATTCTTTTTTTTTTTTTTTATTAAAGCCCCACCCATGACATATGGAGGTTCCCAGACTGGGGTGAAATCAGAGCTGTAGCCACCAGCCTAAGCCACAGTTATATCAACGTGGGGTCCAAACCATGTCTGTGACCTACACCACAGCTCACCAGCAACGCCGGATCCTTAACCCACTGAGCAAGGCCAGGGATTGAACGTGTATCCTCATGGATGCTAATCAGATTCATTTCCACTGAGCCACGATGGGAACTCCCTTTTTTCTTTTTTTAATTAAAGTATAGTTGATTTACAATATTGTGCCAATTTCTGCTGGATAGCAAAGTGACACAGCCAAATATATATATATTTGATTTGTAGAAATTCTTTATATATTCTGCATGCAGATACCGGGTGTGTTATACGCTGCATGTATTTACCGCCTCTAGTCTTGGTATTCATTTATGAAAGTACTTCCAGGTAACTGAACCCATCCTCATCTAGTCCTATCACTGGTGGGCTCTCAGGAGAATTAAACCACAGAGAGGCCACAATGACCATGCTCAGGCCACAGCTCTAATGAAAGATGACACAGAGGAGCCAGAGGCGGGGGCCACAGTTCAGAAAATAACTTGTGCACCACACACCGCTTAGCCATTTATCCCCTGCTAGTTCAGGCATGAATGATTCTCTAAGAGCCTCTGGATTTTGCTATCTGATTATTTTCACACCCCAAGCTGTAGTTACCCCTGAAATGTGGCTCCAGGTGAGGAGGTGGTGACCTGCCAGCCCTTAGGAAGAAACACAAAGATCTCTGGCCTCATAGACATGAGAGATGGGGAATGAGAATGAACCATCACAAAATGCTTCTGGAACCTTCTGCTCAAAGTAGCAAAATCCATGTCACTGGAGGCTAGCTTGAAACGCAGAATTCTGGGCCCTACAGCAGACCCACTGAATCAGAATCTGCATTTTACTGAGCTCTCCAGGTGATTCTTGTGCTCATTACAGTTAGAGGAGCACTGCTCCAAGCCTGTTTAAACAGGTGGGAACTATCTGTGGGGTGGGCCTAGAGTCTCATTTACCGTCAGTTATAAGTTGAATTGTGGCCTCTTAAAACTCATAAGTTGAAGTCCTAACCCCTCATTATACCAGAATGTGATCTTATTTGGAAAACTGGCAGTTATTAGTTAAGATGAAGCCATATTGGACCAAGATGGACCCTTCATCTAATATGGCTGGAGTCCACATAAAAGGGGAACAGCAGAACATAGACACTCCTACAGGTGAGCACCCAGTGAAGATGAAGGCAAAGATAAGAGTGGGGCAGCAAAGCTGAGGAAAGCCAGATATTGCCAGCAAATGCCCAGAAGCTGGGAGGGGCCTGGAACCGGCTTTAACAACCAGAAGAAGAAACCTATTCTGCTAACATCATGATCTCAGATGTCCAGCCTCCAGGATGGTGCGACAAAACAACTCTGTGTTTTAAGCCCCTAGGTTTATGGAATTCATTAGAGCAGCAAAGTAATATACCATCCCTCAGGTTTCCCATGATGGAGGGGTTGAGCAGGCAGTGCCCTGCAAAAGACACCCCCAGGTTCATCTTCTGGATGATGAAAAATGGAGGGGGGATAAATAGGGTTCAAGATGTCACCTCCCTCTCAGGCACTCCTGGGCTGTCCATCAGCCCCGTCTGCACATTCTCGTCATTTCACAGGGTCCAGGGACACCTCCAGAGGCTTTCAGCGGTCGGCACCCTGACGGAGCTCAGCCTGGGAGCACCTTTAAAGAAAGTGGGAGGCTGTTAGTTACAGAGAAAGACTGGCTGAGGGAATCACTCCATGATCATAGGTAGGTGTTTCTATTCAAGTGTTTTAACTAATGGGCTGTTTAGAGGTGGTTTGCCCTGATGAAATGAGAAGAAAAAGTTGTGTTTGAATCCATTTCTTTGTTTATCACTCATTAGTGACTCCGACCAGGTAAGTCCACAGTTCCTGATTTACCCAGAGCCTGCTTAAGCAGAGTCTGCGGCCTTTACTGAAATCATAGAGGGGAACAAATCACCATCTCTGGATCACAGTGTGTTGCTTCCTAAAATGGACAGGACCTGGGAATCAAGATGTTTCTGTTACTGACTGCTCTTGTCTTAGGTTTATCTCTGTACATTAGAATATAACTTCTTATTTATTCTAAATATATCTTTTAGAACAATGCCTGATTCTTTTCAGAAAAAAATTTGCTAATACTGTTAACTAATGTTTATGGAATTACTTAAATGTGCTAAGCTCCAAGATTGCCCTTAACCTATGGATTGTCACAGTTAATCTTCATTGCATCCATTTGCAATAGGTGATGTGATTATCTCCATTATACAGCTGAGGAAACTGAGGCACAGAGAGGTTAACTTAGTTGCTCACACAGCTAATAAGGCAGGGGGTGTAATCTTGCAGGTCACCTCCAATGGGAAATATGTAATAACAAATCTTCAAGGAAGACTCACTTGAGACACAGAGACATACTATTCCCAAGGGGTATTTTGTCACTGGCACCACATAGCAATGGGTGGGGGGAGGAAAGGGGAGCAGAAGGAATAGGATGCTGAGTGTTTGCTCTGGAGATAGCCAGGTGCAAATGCTGAACCCAACCAGAAAGATCAAATCTATTTTCTAGATTACGTTCACAAGCCTAAATTGCCCCCATAAAAGTAGGCAGTAGAGTAGTGCAGAGTCTCAAACTTGATCTTGCATCAGAATACCCTGGAGGTCTTGTTAAGTATAGACACCTGGACTCTCCCCTCAGAGTTCCAGATTCAGAAGGTCTTGGGTGGGCTGGGAATTTGCTTTTCTTATAAATACTCGGGTGACGTTGATGTTGCTTTGGGGGGCTAGACCCACTGTATTGGGGTAATAGTAGTTTCTGGGTCAAAGATATCTAAAACCAAGTCCCAGTCCACTACCATCCCACCGTGTGAATTTGGGGGGGTTCTTAATCTCCTCCGTACTTATTTTCTTCAGTATAAAATGGGCAAAGATTGCACCTTGTCTCTTATACTTATTATAAGGTATGAACTAGGGAATTCCTATTTTAAAAATTAGCGCAGGACCTGGGACTTATTAAGCATTCAACAAATGCTAGCTGCCTCCACCATCATCATCATCACCACCACCACACTTTTTAATTTTTTAAATTTTTTTGGGGGGGGATGTTTTTTGGCCATACCTGCAGCATATAGAAATTCCCAGCCAGGCCAGGAATCAAACCCACAGAACAGCAGCAACCCAAGTCTATGCAGTGACAATGTGAGATCCTTAACCTACTGTGCCACATAGGAAGTCCCACCATACTTTTCTTTTAATGATTTTTTTTTTAGGTTTTTTGTTGTTATTTTTGTCTTTTTAGTGACGAACCCTGGCATATGAAAGTTCCCAGGCTAGGGGGTCAAATCAGAGCTGTAGCTGTCGGCATATGCCACAGCCACAGCAACACCAGATTCGAGCCACATCTGTGACCTATACCACGGCACAGCAACACTGGATTTGTAACCCACTGAGCAAGGTCAGGGATCAAACCCACATCCTCATGGGTACTAGTCAGATTCATTATGGCTGAGCCATGATGGGAACTCCTAATGTTTTTATTTTTTAAAATAAAAAAAAATAATTTTTTAAATTTAAATTTTTTATTTTTGTTTTTTAATTCAATTTTTTAAATTAAAAATTTATCTTTACCTTTACACACTTTTTATTCCTATACACAAAGTTTATTCTTAAGCCTCTCTTCTTACTTCTAATGTGCTGGACCTCTTTGTGTTTCTGTGTGAAAAATGGATCTTCCTAGTATGTTCCTATGTCATAGTTTTGTTGTAAGGATTAAATGAGTTACTCCATAAAAAGCATCATGCCTCCTACATAGTCAGAGGTCATTATTATTATTTCTTCTTTCTGTTATCAAACATGCATTGTACTAAGTGATTTATATACATTGTCTCATTTAATCTTTAGAGTAACCCTACAGGGTAGAAAACATTAGGATAATTTTATAAATAACAAAGTTAAAGCATTGGAGGTTAAGTTACCTGCTCAAGACCACTCAGTGACTGAGGTGAGATTTATATGCAGATCCATTTGACCCAATAAAACTGTCCCTTTATATTACTCTACATGTCTATCCAACTTTATAAGTCACTTCAGAATGCATTGAGGGTTCTTGGATTGGGAGTGCTAAGAGAAAGCCAAAGTTTTGATTTAGAAATGTGTCCATTGACAGATGAATGTATATAGACTATGTGGTATGTCTGTAGAATAGACTATTACTCAGCCATAGAAAGAACAAAATAATGCCACTTGCAGCAACATGGATGGACCTAGAGATTATCACACTAAGTAAGACAGAAAGACAGATACCATATGATGTCACTTATATGTGGAATCTAATGGAAATGGTACAAGTGAACTTATTTTCAAAACTGAAACAGACTCACAGACTCCAAAAACAAATTTATGGTTACCAAAGCGGGGGGGTGGGGAGGTTGGATTGGGGATTTGACATTGGCATATGCACATTATTGTGCATGGAATAGATGTTCAACAGGGACCTGCTATATAGCACAGGGAATTCTACTCAATATCTGGGAAAACAATGAGAATAAAAATGGAATGTGTATATGTATAACTGAATTTCTTTGTTGCACAGCAGAAATTATCACAGCATTGTGAATCAACTATACTTCAATAAAACTTTTAAAAAATGAGAAAAAACACAAAGTATAAAAGAATGTAGGTTTAGAAAAACAGTTTCACTATGAGTTCATGAAGTGGATCAAGCTTGTTGCCATGATAATCCCCTTCCCTTTTTAGACCATTAAGATGACTTCCATCTTGTAAAAATTCACCAGAAAGAAGACAGAAGAGCCACAAGCTAGACACATCCATGTTTTCTGCATCACCAGCTGAAAAGCATTCCTCTTACTCTTGGTCCTACAATTTGTTCCCTTTCTGGGTCATTGTCTATCCACCCAGCCAGATGTGGGGATGTCGAGATCATAATCATTTGAAACTGGCAAGTGCAGTCACAATGTTAGACTCAGAGTTCCCTGAAAGAAGAGGTATATAAGGATAATCTAGGCACCCGCTTCAAATCTACCCGACTTAACTGCAAGAGGAAAATTCTTTCTCTTCCTGTAATTACAGAGGTAGTCCCCAAAGATGTTTATTATGTTAAACTGGTACCAACTGTTAGAGGGTGTTCATAGGTGGCTTTCAAGGTTATGGAGGAAGGAACCACAGGCTTGACCTAGGAGTGGAATGCTTTCCAGCCAAGGCATGTGGTTAATGTTTGTAGGAAGGAGAAGCCTCCAGCAGTAGAAGATCACATTTCTATTTACCTGGAGGCAAAAAATAATCATAAACAGATGCTCTCCAATGTTCAACCAGCTATCTGACTTCTCAACCAAACACCTCCTTCCACTACCTCGGGTTTCAGGGAGGGGACGGCAGTTTTAATTCACTTTCCTGTTATCTCTGGCTCCTTTTAAAAATATAAAATGAAATCTTTTAGGATAACAGAACATGTGTACAGAATGTGGTTGGAGCCAGAAGTTATCCCATAGCTCTGGCCTGTGACCAGTTTGCCTGGGAGGATTTATTTTAAGCTATTCTTATCTGAATTCGTCTGGCTGCGCCAGCATGGGAGCTAATTCTCTGACAATAAGCCTGCCGGGGTGCGTTTGGGTCTCTGTTTGTTTGTTTTGATGTGTACAAAGACTGCAGAGTGGAGAGCGCATCACACTCAGTTCTAAATGAGAGGCGCAGGCTGGCACCACGGGGGAGGCTGACGATATGTGGGGATCTGGGTAAGTGAACACACAAGCCCTTCAGGGAAAATGTAGGGAGGCACATTCCCTCCCTGCAGGGACACCCAGGAGGGCAGAGTCTCTGGAGATGAACAGGCCTCCACAAATGCAAAATACCAGCCTGTCAAGGTTTCTGGGAGGAGACCTCTAGATGTCTCTGCCTAGTAAAGGAAGTGAATGGAAATGCCCAGCTAGAGGGTGAAGTCATTTAAAGGACCCTTTACCCAGGGGCATTTCACATCATCTCCATACCCAGCTGGGTGGGGGGACATGGGCCCACCATCTTCTGCTGTCACCCAGTCTCATTGTCACATTGATGAAACCTCTGATGTTGTGCCTTTACCTCCTCTGTTCCAGACTCTCCATCTCTGCCTCATTCCACCCAGTCACAAATTTAGGACATTACCCAGTTTTGTCTCTCAAATGTTCAACCAGCTATCTGACTTCTCAACCAAATACCCCCTTCCACTACCTTGGGTTTCAGAGAGGGGTTGGCAGGTTTAATTCATGGACCCATTTTGAGGGGTCCATTGCCAGTACTACACTCCTTGCAATCATCCTCTTAGCTCCTTCTATCAGATGTCCGCTGAGCACATGTCTTACCCTGGCCACCTCTTGTCTTCCCGCCCCATCACCATACTTCTGACATAACCTGTCTCTCAATCAGCATCCTTGTTATTTCCCAAACCCTCTTCCTGGAAATCCTGTAGTCTATCAAAACTTATGAGGTCAGGATATTGATGTTGGGTTGATGGGGTTGGCCACATAGTCATAGTGTCAGACCTCAGTAGACCTTGGACCTATGACAAATATTTTCTATTGTTCTCTAACTGACCACCTTGAATTGCCCACAGTGCTTTGGTCTGAGTCTTTGGTTCCTCTCCAATACTCTCTCTCCAGCCCCTGGCTCTTCCTTTGAGAGAAATAACCTGACAACTTGGTTCTCCCAAAAGACTGAGGGCAGACAGTATAAGAATCCTAAATTTCTCTTCTCTTCACCTCAAAATCATTCCACCCTTAGCTTCCCTTTGCCTTTTTTTCAGAGAAAGAGATATTTCCCTTTTCAGCCAAGACTCACTTATCTTTATCCTATGACTGGATCCTACCCCTTAACAGCTTCAGCTATTGTTTATCTCACCCCCACCTCCCTTTTTATTAGGTCAGACTCTTCTTGCTAATTCTTATTCATGCTCAGACCTTCCCCAGTAAAAGTAACATATTCACTTGATCTTACAACCATCTTAAATGACAAATTTCCTCTGTCTCTTCTTTAACAACCAAGTGCATTGAAAGCTACCTTGACGGATGAAGGGATAAAGGAGATGCGGTACCCATCACAATGGAATACTACTCAGCCTTAAAAAAAGAACAAAATAATGTCATTTGCAGCAACATGGATGGACCTAGAAATGATCATACTAAGTGAAGTAAGTCAGATAGAAAAAGACAAATGTCATGGAATTCCCATCATGGCTCAGTTGTTAATGAGTCTGACTAGTAACCATGAGGATATGGGTTCCATACCTGGCCTCTCTCAGTGGGCTAAGGATCTGGCATTGCCATGAGCTGTGGTGTAGGTCACAGATGTGGCTCAGATGCTGCATTGCTGTGGGTTGTGGCATAGGCTGGCTCTTATTCAACCCCTAGCCTGGGAACTTCCATATGCCATGGGTGCAGCCCTAAAAAGACAAAAGGCAAAAAAAAAAAATATATCACTTACATATGGAATCTAAAAAAAAAAAAAACAAATGAACTTATTTGCAAAACAGAAATAGACTTTCAGTCATAGAAAATAAACTTAAGGTTGACAAAGAGGAAAGAGGAGAGAGGAGGGATAAATTAGGAGTTTGAGATTAACGGATACACACCACTATATATAAAATAGGCAGGAATTCCCCTTGTGGTTCAGCAGGTTAAGAACCCAGCATATTGTCAGTGAGGATAAGGGCTCAAACCATGGCCTTACTCAGTGGGTTAATGATTTGGCATTGCTGCAAGTTACAGCATAGGTCACAGTTGCAGCTCATATCCTCTGTTGCTGTGGCTGTGGTGTAGACCTGCAGCTGCAGCTCCTATTCAACCCCTAGCCTGGGAACTTCCATATGCCACAGGTATGGCTGTAAAAATAAAAATAAAATAAAGTAGACAAAATGTAAAGTCCTACTATAGCACAGGAAACTACATCCAGTATCTTTTTTTTTTTTTTTGGTCTTTTTAGGGCTGCACCCACAGCATATGGAGGTTCCCAGGCTAGGAGTCAAATCAGAGCTGTAGCTGTCGACCTACACCACAGCCACAGCAACAGAGGATATGAGCTGTGTCTGCAACCTACACCACAGCTCATATCAACACCAGATCCTTGACCCACTGAGCAAGGCCAGGGATCAAACCTGCATCCTCATGAGTTCTAGTCAGATTCACTTCCCCTGAGCCATGACAGGAACTCCCCAATATCTTTTAATAAGCTATAATGGAAAAGAATCTTGGAAAAAAAAATATATATGGAATCACTTTTGCTATACACTTAAAATGAACACATTGTAAATGAGAGAGAGAGGAGTTCCCGTCGTGGTGCAGCAGAAACCAATCTGACTAGGAACCACAAGGTTGTGGGTTTGATCCCTGGCCTTTCTCAGTGGGTTAGGGATCCCATGTTGCCAGTGAGCTATGGTGTAGGTCGCAAATGCCGCTCGGATCTAGTGTTGCTGTGTCTGTGGTGTTGGCCTCCTGCAACAGCTCCGATTAGACCCCTAGCCTGGGAACCTCCATATGCCGTAGGTGTGGCCCTTAAAAAAAAAAAGACAAAAGACAAAAATAATTTTAAAAAAGTGAGAGAGAGATAATAAAACACACATAGTCTCTAACTTTTTTTTTCTTTTTTATGTCTGGATGCTATTTCTCTACCAACAAAAATTATTTGCTCAAAGATTACCTGCAAAAATGGCAAACCTCATGTTGACTGCTCCCTTGGTCTCTATGATCTTGTACCATCTTGCTTCTTTTTCCTTTTTAAATGGGTTATCTTCTATCTTGAAAATTGTCATGTAGTTTTATTCAAAGGTTTAGCTGTCTCTGTTTTCTGTCAACAATCTCGTGTACTTTCCTCTTCCAAATGACATTACCATGTAGAGAACTCCTTAAAGAAGCACTAACTTCCAAATCCAACTTTGAGCTGGATCTCAGCTGAATAATGCTAATAATAGCTGCAATTTATTCAGCACCTATTATGTTCCAACACATTATTAAGCTGTTTATTTAAATTATCTTATGTCATTTTTCTCCACAACCCTACAAAAAGATCTTGTGTGCTCTTTACTGATAAATACATCAGGGCTCAGGGAGGTTAAACAACTGTCTCAAGATTATATATTACATAGCATAGGACTGGTGTTTGAACCCTGGTCCTGGAAAAATCACTGAGCTAAAGTTTAGAGGATCAGAAATCCAATCCCAGTTTTGACAAGAACTGGGTCTGTGTCTCAAGTGCCTCAGTTAGCTTAGGGGGCCATTGTTCTCTAGCCAATAAAGTGTGGTAAAAGATTCCACCAGTGCTGCCCAACTCGGAACTTTCAGGTCTTTATAATTCTAAGACTGTGGCATCTCAAAGCCAACAAGATTACCAGCAGTTACTTGACTATATGTATTCAAACCTATTGTACTCTGTTTGGGCCTAATCAGTTCAGAATTATTGACAAGTGCCCCGACAAGGGTTTCTTCTCTTGCTAGCTATAGAATAGGCTACAATAGAAATAGAAAGAAAATCCAGTTGCCATATTTTTACAGGATGATCACCAACCATTTGTAAATAGTGAGTTTGGAACATTTTAAATGAGGTGATTTAGGGTGGTTCATTGGTGTCTTATAAAATGTCATTTTAAAAAATGTAGTGGTTTCTTCAGGTCAATCTGTGAGATGTCCTGGAAGACAAAATGACCATAAAAATACATAAAATCCCACAGAATAAATCACTTGAGAATCAATTAGGACCTAATTGATAAACCAAATATTTATGTTATTTAATAACTTCTACTTATTCTCTTAAAAAAAGTAAAATAGATTATATAGGAAGTTCCCTCTTGGACTGCTGTGGCTCTGGTCACTGCTGTGGCGTGGGTTTGATTTCTGGCCTAGGAACTTCTGCATGCCATAGGCATGCCCCCCCCCCAAAAAAAAAGTAATATAGACCATATGAAAGTCATAGAAACTACAAGTAAGAAAAAAAGCGTATCCTCCACAGCCTACATATGAAGACACCTATTATTTACATTTTTGTATGTAATTTTCCAGTCTTTCTCTTAACATATATGCTTTAAAAAAGTGAGATCCTACTCTAAGTGATATTTTAATTGGATTTTTAATCTTAAAATATATCTTGGACATCTTTCTATGCTATCATGTATTTTTTTTCTTCTTCATCCTCTTTCTTAAATGGATATGCAATAATTTGGAGTTAGGATGTACCATAATGTATTTAACCAAAAACTTCCTAACATCAGCTATTAGGTTCTATTTCCAAACTTTTACTTTTCTAAACAATATTTACTAAATAGCCATTAAACTAGGCTTGCAAAAGCCCTTGAATATTTTGAGTAAATTCCTATATATGAAATTGGGAAGGTCATAAAACATTCAAGTTTTAAAAATCCTTGGCATCATTGCTACCAAACTTTTCCACAAAAGGTTGCATTTGTGCATGGTCCACCATCAGGACAGATTTCCTGCTTTCTTCTACTTTCTCCAGTGCTTCACATTATTGTTTTGATTTTTTCAAAATTGGGAATCATTTTAATTTGTATCAAATAAAATTTACACCAAATATCAGGTCTAAATCATACCACAATACTTTTTAAAAAAGGGTTTTCTCTACAGCAAGAGAAAACAGCTGAGGAAAAGAGAAAAGCCACTCCAATGAGTCAGCAAAACTGTTTTGGAAATCAACTATACTTTATTTAAAAAAATTAATGCCCAATAAAATTAAAATTATTCCTGAAAAAAGAAACCTGTTACGGATATGGGGTAAAATTTATTTTTTGAAACAGTTGATATAAAGACAATATGCCAGAGCTTGTACAAAATTGAAGGAAAGAATAAACAAAACAAAGAAACAAAATGAAAAACAAACCCAGATGAAATAAACTAAAAAAAAAAGAAAGAAAAAGAAACACACAAAAGCAAAAACAAAAACAAAAACAAAACAAAAAAAAACAAAACAAACCAAAACCTATAAAAGAAATGAGTTGATTACTGGAGAAATTATTACTCCTGGGGGAAGATATTTCCTTATAATTTTGTGTGAAATGGAAAGGTAGTCTCATTACATATAATAAGAGTTAATAGAAGTTTTTAACATGAGAGGTGAGAACATTGTGCTAGAATAAAGCCTTTCCTAAACTGTCACAAGGTTTAAGCAAAGACGTGCTTGTGTCTCAACAGCAGAACTCTTAGATTCATTGGTGAGAAAATATCCAACAGCCCATTTAACAGAATGAGCAACTTGTCAATCATTTAATCCTCAAGAACAGAAGGTTTAATACCTTGTCAATCTCAGCCCTCACTAAAAAGGAGACAGAATAGCGGGGTTTAAAACAGGTTGGAACCTTAGTCCTTTGCTAGCCATGTGACCTCCATCAGTAACATTATGTTTAGAGCCTCAGTTTTCACTCCAGTGAAACAGAGATGATATTGTTTTCCTGCTTACCTCGCAGAGTTATTGTAAGGCTCAAGCAGAAAAATAGATGTGAAAAAGATCTTTGGGATTGAAGATTAAAGTTAAATATGGTGGGATATTGAAGTCCATAAATCTCACATGTCTAACTTTAAAAGATACCTATACGATTTCCCAAGTCCAGAATACTAGTCACATTCTTAAATCCTAAAGCCTGGAAAGGCTATGGGGTCCATTTTTGCAAAATATTTTGATAACTACCAAGACCAAATAAGTGTAAGTCTTTCTGTCATCTGGGAAGCCTTACTTTTTAAATCTTACTTTAGCAAACCCACATGACAATTTGAAACATGTGTTGTCTCCAACCCACCTGACTCCATCCCCTGAGCATATTACGTCCTACTTTCTGCCAGGTGCTTGACCTAAAACTTCAAAGTCCCCTGATGTTTGTCACTTACATCTCCTCCCACACTGTCAAATTAACCAAGAGGGGGGAAGAAAACCTTCATGAAGACATACCTAGAGTTTTTAAAATATTTAATCAAAAATATAAACTTAAATATAGGATCTTCCAAAACTCAAAGTTAGAATAAAGTTTGTTTCTTTCTCAGCCGCATATGGAATTTCCTGGGCCAGGGATCGAATCTGGCTGCTGCAATCTATGCCACAGCTGCAGCAATGCCAGATCCTTAACCCAATGTGCCAGGCTAGGGGTGAACTGGTATAGTCAGAGACAAACTGGATCCTGACCCACTGCACCTAACAACATAGGGAACTCTGAAAAATAAAGTTTAAATTAGAGTAGTTGAGTAAGGATCTTGATGTGCTGTTTTTATTCTGAATGAAAATTTGGTACAAGATTTGTTTGCTATCTTGGAAAATGTAAAATTAACATCCAACATAAGTTTTCTACTCTCACATTTAAATTCAATAATTGATGCTGGAATTACACATTGGTCGACTGACATTAGCTAGCTCTTTCTTATCAATTGTCAATTACCAGGTCTCCTGCTCACCTTGAGAACTTGAACAAATACATAACAGCACATTAGAAAGGCTATTTTCCATAACTTCTCAATAGTTATCTCTGTGTTGAATGAGCATGCCATCAAAATGCAATCGTTACTCTTTGGTCAAAAGAGATTATTTCATGCAAGACACTAAAGAAGACCAATGCACTCTTTTATCCAGCTTTCATCATGTGCCTGGTAATATTAAAGGCACTGAAATATGGTATTGAAACAAATAGACAGTTCTCACTCTCCTTCTCATGGCTCCTGCGTTCTCATAGAAGAGACATTATAAACATGTAAATCAATGCCTTATAATGTCATCAAGATGGATGCTGTGAGGGTTAAATGTTATGTGTCAACTTGGCTAGGTGATAAATGCCAAACTGGCCAAACATTAGTATAGAAGTTGCTATGAAGGTATTCTTGTAGATGTGATTGACATTTATAACCAGTTGACTTCAAGTAAAAAGACGAACTTTGATCAGTTGATTGGTCATTCTTCAATCAATTGAAAACCTTAAAAGCAAAAATCGGAGTTACCCCAGAGAAAAAGGAATTCTTCCTCAAAATTGTGACAGAAATCCGGCCCGCATTTCCAACTTGCTGACCTACCATATAAATTTCAAACTTGTCAATTCCCACAATCCCACCAACCAATTCCTTCAATGAATCAGTATATCTATATGTGGATGAATCTTATTGGTTCTGTTTTTCTGAAGAGCCCTTATTGATGCAAGTGCAATGAAGGATGTGAAGCAGGTAAAATGAACAAAAATTGTGTGGGAGCAGGAGGAGGTTAGACTTTGGAGAGAACTTGTCAAAGATTTCCCTGGGGAAACTACATTTCAAAAGAAGCCTAAGTCAGAGGATGGAGTGAGCCAGGTAGAGATACAGAGATAGGACTTTCCAAGCTAAAGGAATACCAAGGACAATAGTGCTATTGTGGACCTCATCACAGCATTTTTGCAGAAGAACTGGTTGAGCACAGTGAATGGGGAGAAGAGTGTTGGGCAATGAGTTTAAGGAAATGGGCAGAAGAAAATCATGCAGGATCCTAAGTGTGATGAAAAACCATTAGTGAGTTTTGAGCAGGGAAGCCCTGTAATCTGACATATATTATGAAATAATTACCTCTCCAGTTGCTATGTGGAGAACCAACTAGTATGAGCAACGGTGGAGCAAGGAGACCAGGTAGAAGACCTTCCAGACCAGCTGTGATGGTGGCTTGCAGGAAGATGGAAGGAATGGACATGATGAGAAGTGTTTAGATTTGAGATATATTTTGAAGGTAGAACTGATACCCACCATAAGCTTTCATATTTATTTAATAGGATATATCATAAGAAGAGGATCAAAGATGGTACTCAAGTTTTCAGCCTAAATGTCTCAGCAGAAACGGTGCCCTTAAAGAGATGGGGAAGCCAGAGTTCCTGCTGTGGCTTAGCAGGTTACGTACCTGACCGGTATCCATGAGGATGCGGGTTCAATCCTTGGCCTCCCTCAGTGGGTTAAGGAATTGTCATTGCCATGAGCTGTGGTGTAGTTTGAAGACATAGCTCAGATCCTGTGTTGCTGTGGCTGTGGTGTAGACTGGCAACTACAGCTCTGAATCAACCCATATCATGGGAACTTCCGTACTCCGCAAGTGTGGCCCTGGGGAAAAAAAAAAGAAAGAGAGATGGGGAAGCCTGAGATTGAGTGAGTTTTGGAGTGATGGAGAAAATAAGAATTCTGTTTTGGACATGACCTATTTGATGAGAGACCAGTTAGAATCCAAGTGGAGATGTTGGGTAGGCAAATGGCAAATGGCTATCCTAGAGAAATGCCCAACTCAAACTTTTTTTGTGAATTTAAATTATGCAACTCATGTTATTTTTCTGGCCACCAGTTACCCTGATCAGCAAGTTGGTATACTGCCTGCCAATGTCTCTCAATAGTCTCAACCTAATGACGTTTATTTAAAGATGGCTATTCTCCTTGTTAGCTATTCAAATATTGAAACCAGTAGTTTAGAAAGAGTTGTAACTTATAATTACTCTTTCCCAAGGTCAATGTTTTAGGGCCTTTCACATATCCTTTTAATATGATAAAAGCTCTTGATCAGTGCAATGATTCAACAAATAGCTACTAGGCAAAAAGAGAAGAGGCAATTAAGAGGCAGTTAGTAATTTGTTAATCACTGATAGATATAGGTAAGGCATATACCCACTTCTAAGCAGATGATTCTGAAATCTCCGTAAAGAGGTAGTGGATCCAGATTCTAGGGGAATGTGGCTGTAATTGATTCAAGGGGTGATATATTACTAAGGTGCTATCCACATGATAGCTTCAGCTATAAACTGGAACCAGCTTCACTTGAGCAATAATCTCCTTCACAAATGGTGATCCTAAGAAAATTCCCAGCAAAGTAAACTGCCTGTGTAATTGAAAAGCTTTCAGATCCAGAAAAAGTTGAGTTTTAATCTAAACAGTCACCACAAACGATCCTTTATGTTCTTAGGATGCAGGCCCTATAGCAAGCCTTTCTGTTTCTCTATCAAGGCTGCTCTGGACAAAGGACCATAATGTGAGCTTGTCACATGAAATCCAGCCAATTCCATCACACTTTGCAGGAGTCCAGATCCACTCTCACTGCCGACGCCTTTGAAGCCACAGAATGATAGTCAGCCTGGCTGTTATGGATGCCCAACACATGGCAGACCTGAAAATAAACGTTATAAAAAAGGCCACAGGGCCATCACAGAGTTGTTATTAGAGCCAAACTGAGTGCTGCAAAACGGCTGAACATCCACTATCCAGAGAGGAACAGAAATTTCAGAGACTGTTTGGGGGGACATGACTCACAGAGCCGGCTGGTTCCAACTTCCATTTCGGCAACAGACACACAGAAGCTGAAAAAGCAGAATGTATATTCAAATGCCTTTTGAAAAATAAATCCAAACTATGAGTGAATCTGGTTTCCAGTCAGCAAAGTGTGAAGAAGAAATGATTTGGAATGATTTTCTGTTGCTTCCTATCTTTCCTATAAAGAATTGAGTTTATACTCAGAGATTTGAGTTCCTGGTGAGGGAGGGAACTTGCCTCAGCTGCTCTGACACAGAGAGAGGAAGAAGTGGTATGTGTACCCAAAACTTTAGGACTTGAATCCTGCCAAAAATCATCACGATGTATCTATTCTACTCTTTCTTTACAAGTGTTCATTTTGAAACAAAGGAGTGGATTGAAGTTTTTTCTTTAGGTTTGACTATGCTCAGTCAAATGGTGCAAAACGTTTTTAGCCAAAGTGTTTAGGGGAGCTCTTTTTAATAGCTTTTTGAAGTCAGTGTTATTTGCCCTTGGAGTATAGACAGTTCTTCTGTGGCTCCTATTTGTAATTCAGGATCCAGTTTTCAAAATAAACTAAAGCCACATTCATCAACTGTGGCTGTTACTAAAGGTCTATCTAAGTGTCTGAGAGACCCAAAAGTTTTGCAAAGTTAATTTTCTGACCATTTCTCTGGTGCTCTTCTTAATTCTGACACCTTGACATTGTGTTGACTCCTTCAGGAAGCAGTGTTAAAGAGAGTGGAAATGTGTCAACAGGCAGTGTTGTGGGTGAATGCACTACTCTGAAGGCATTAAACTTTTATGGATGTGTTTATGTATTATACATGGACAAGTCAGCCAGAGCCAGTCTGGATTAGAAATAACTCGCAGAAGCCATACATTAATGCTGTATTATAGATATTTGTTTACATGTTCAACAAATGGTTTCACATTGGTGGCCCAAATCCCCCTCATCACAAGCTACCAAACACCATGAATGCCCTGGTGTCCAGCCCTCACCAGGTTGAAGCTGTGATGGGCCCTTTTGGGCTCTGAAAACCTTGATTTGCATAAAGTTTCTCAGCCTTCTAAATCATCTTTGTTTCTGTGTGGAATGTAAAAGTTGAGTGGTGAGGGCTTAGAGAATCCTCTTAAATAATTAACTGAAGTAAGCAAAGTAATATCTTGAAGAGTGAGGTTTTTTCCCCTCCCCTTGGGAAAAAAAATAGCAAATTCCTTAAGATAATAAATAGATAGAAAGGGGAAGGCATTTTCATATTTCTTAATTTGGCTTAAAGAACAGAAATTTATTTTCTCATAATTCTAGAGGCTAGAAGTCCAAGATCAAGGTGTCTGTAGGGTTGGTTCCTTCTAAGGCCCCTTTCCTTGGCTGGTAGAGGGCCTCTTCTCCCTGTGTTTTCATATGGTCTTTCCTCTGTTTGTTTCTCTGCTCTAACATCTTTTACCAAGGACACCTCCTTTTAATTTGATGACTTTTTAAAAGACACTTTCCCCAAATAAATCACATTCTGGCATACTGGGATTAGGACTTCAGCAGATGAACTGGGGGAGGGGGGCACAATTCAGGCCATGACACTAATCTGTGACACATGGTATAATTTGTTCACATCTTGGCTCTATCACCGGGCTAGATTGTGAAGTCCCAAAGGGCAGAAACTCCAGTTCTTCCTCCTGTCTCTGTCACCTAGAGGAACAGCAGAGTTTATCTGAGTAAATAACTGAGAAGCACAGTGGAGGGGCTGCCCACACTCATGTAGGAGGTGTGTGGTTTATGTACTGAGCCCTTCAATCTCCAGAGACTCCAAAATGTTCTCACAGTACTACCTCTAGCTTGAGTTGCTTGTGTTGGACTGCTTTATTCTTTTATTTTAAATTGGGGTTAATTTGGTATATTACATGTTATTAGCTTTAGGTGTACCATGTAATAAGTTGATACTTGTATATACTACACAGTGATCACCACACTTAGCCCCTGTTGCCATATCATCGACCCCTTTCACACATTTGGCCCAACCCCCTCAACCCCCTTCTCCTCTGGTAACTATCAATCTGTTCTCTATATCTGTGATTTTTGTTTCATTTGTTTGTTTTTTATGTTTTTAAGATTCCACATACAAGTGAAATCAACTGTTATCTTTCGCTGATTTATTTCACTTAGTATAATACCCTCAAGTTCCATCTATGTTGTTGCATAGAAAATTTCCTTCTTTTATATGGCTCAATAGTACTTAATTGTATACCAAAATATACCACATCTTTATCCATTCATCCATTGATGGACACTTAGGTTTTTTCCATGCCTAGCTATTATAAACAATGTTGCAATGAGCATAGGGATGCTTGTGTATTTTTGAATTACTGTTTTCATTTTCTTCAGATAAATACCTAGAAGTAGAATAGTTGTATCATATGGTAGTTCTCTTTTTAATTTTTTCAAGAACCTCCATACTGTTTCCTACAGTGGCTCTACCAAATTGCATTCCTACCAACAGTGTAGGAATTCATTTTTCTCCACATTTTCTCCAACACTTATCTTTTCGAAAATATCCATTCTGACAGGTAAGAGGGGACATTGTGGTTTTGACTTGCATTTCCCTAATAATTAGTGATGTTGAATATCTTTTCATTTGCCTGTTGGCCATCTGCATGTCTTCTTTGGAAAAAGGTCTGTCCAGATCCTCTGCTAATTTTTTAATATGATCATTTGATATGTTTTGCTTTTGAGTTATTTGCATTCTTTATACATTTTGGATATTAACCCCTTATCAAGAGATATGATTTACAAGTGTTTTCTCCCATTCAGTAGGTTGCCTTTTCATTTTGTTGATGGTTTCCTTGTTGTGCAGAAGCTTTTTAGTTTAGTTAGTAGGCCTCATTGGTTATTTTTTATTTTGTTGCCTTTGATTTTTGGACTCCAGTCCAAAAAATTCAAAGCCAAGACCAATATCAAGGAGATTAATGCTTCTGTTTTCTTCTAGGAGTTTTATGATTTCAGGTCTTACATCCAAGTCTTTAATTTATTTTTAGTTAATTTCTATGTATCCTTTAAGATAGTAGTCTAGTTTCATTCATTTCTTGTTGGGTCTACTCAGTCTTTTTAAAGACTTATTGATTTTGTTTATTTATTTAAAAAATCAGTTCTTAGTTTATTGACCCTTTCTATTTTTTTGGAAGGGGTTTTTATTTCATTTACTTCCAATTTAGTCTTTATTTTTTCTTTCTTTCTACTAACCTCGGGCTCCAATTTAGTCTTTATTTTTTCTTTCTTTCTACTAACCTCGGGCTTTTTTATTTCTTTGTTTCTCTAGTTCTTTAGGTGCAAAGTAGATCATTTATTTGAGTTTTCTTGTTTCTTGAAGTAGGCCTGGACTATTATACCTCTTAGAGCTGGTTTTAGTATATCTCATAGATTTTGGACTGTTGTATTTCCATTTTCATTTGTCTCTAGGTATTTTTTCTCTTCCTTTTTATGGCTGTACCTGTGGCATATGGAAGTTCCCAGGCTAGGAGTTTAATTGGAGCTGCAGCTGCCAGTTGCTATGCCATAGCCACAGCAATCCCGATCCGAGCCACCTCTGTGACCTACGTCACAGCTTGCAGCAATGCCAGATCCTTAACCCAGTGAGTGAGGTCAGGGATTGAACCCACATCCTCATGAAGAACACTATGTTGGGTTCTTAACCTGCTGAGGCTGGAGACAATATTTTTTTATTTCCCCTTTGATTTCTTCATTGGCCTATTGATTTCTTCAGTAGCATGTTGTTTAATCTTCACATATTTGTAATTTTTCTAGTTTTCTTCTTATAATTGAGATGTTCCTGTGTGACAGTTGCAAAAACTGGAGTTTTAGGCAAATATATAATCTCCTTTTTGAGAGGTCCTGGTGCACTCTGGCAAGGCAAAAGGAGAGGACAAGGATGGTGTCCCCTGCCTAGTTCCCTGAGAGTGTCCCTGTAGCCTCTAGGTATGTGGCTAACGTGAACCCTGTCCCTCAAGTTGAAGCCTCAGGACAAGTAAGTGGGCCTTTTTCACAGGCAGACTGGGATGTGTTTCAGTCTGCAATTTGTGCAGTACCATAGGCTTGCTAGCCTGCCCCAAATGGTCTTTCTGATTGTTACAGTCCCATGGGGACTAAGAAAGCAGGCAGTGACCACCAGGGCTAGGCGATCATAGGTCACCTCCTGTGGACTGTGCACACTTGCCAGCTTTAACAAGGCCAAAGGAATGCTGAAAGCAAGACACACTTTGTGAAGCAGATAAAAGAGGCCTGGAGGCAGGCAGGCTGGTACAACCTGGGAAAAAGTGCTGGGGATGGGGGTGTGCCTATAGCTATGGCGATGAAGAAGAGGTTGAGGTGGGACAGTCCCATGTCTTTAGTGAGGTAGGAGGAAGGGAATTGAGGGAAGAGAAAGCCTGCAGCTTTAGTGAGGCTACATCCAGGCCCCTGACTGCTCAAGCAAGGTACAGGAAAAATGTAAAAATGGCACTCACCAGCACCTCCAACCCCAGAAAAGTTCTAACTCATCCCTGTCTCCATCCCCGCCCCTGCCAGGAGATACTTTAAGAGCAGCAAATAAATCTCCTTCACATGTAGTCCAAGCAGTTCTCTAACTCTTGCCTTTGTGCTGGGTCTCAAAATGTGAGACACAACTGGCTAGCCCTCAAAAGGAATATCTGAGACCTCCACAGTCCTTAGGTGCCTGGTCAGAAGCCCCATTGATTTCTGAACCCAGATGTTTTAAGGGCTGTCTCTCTGATGCAGGTCAGAAATGCCTGATGTGAGGCACAAAGCCCTCATCCCTTATGGAGTAGCATCAGGCCCATGAGGTCCTTCCTTGTTGTGGGTCACTGTTCTGAGAGTGGGGCTTTTGATGAGACCGCAGCTCTGCCTCTCCTACCCATCTTGATGGGGCCCCTTTATCCCTTGTCGTGGAGGGACTTTCAGCTGGTTATCAATTCTTTTTTAGTAGTAACTATGCCATATGAAGCTGTCAATTTGGTGTGTCCTGTGGGGGGAACTACATTCAGGATCTTTACACTACCATCTTGGACCTACTCTGGCCCAAGAGGCATTCTGAAAGGACAAAGTAGAGAAAGTGGGTCAAAAAGCAATACAGGTTTTTAGTTAACTACTTCTCATGCAACAAGAGTTATGAAGTGAAGGTTTAAAAGAATACATGGAAATCTTGCTGTAGAAGATACTAAAGACATACCATTAATGACATAAGGGATTTTGAGTGTGTGTGTGTATGTGTGTGTGTGTCCTTGTATGTGTACATTGTAGAAAATGAAGTAACCTCCTCAAATATGTTTAATGAAAGAACAAAAGAAATCTAAGACATAGGGATTTTCTGATGTATCAAGCAGTTCTACTTGGCAACTGATGAAGATATTACACATGGTTTTTATGAAAAATGAAAGTTAAGCATAAAAAGTGAAAATGGGAACATTTTCTGATGCCATTAATAATTGAGTAAAATTACTTCTGTGGGATGACGTGGAGATAAGGATTTCCAGAGTAGGTGCATTGTTGCAGTCAGAAGTACAACTGAATGAGGCAGCGCCAAATGAAACACAGAGTGAAAGGTGTTCTTCTTTCCAGTGTGCCTTTAACAGAGACTTGACTTTGCAAGACAACCTAGCATGCATTTGAGCTTTCAAGATGCACAGCACATCCAGATTCACTGAGGTATCAGTAGTTCCTTGCTTTGGCTAAAGTTTTTTGTTATTATGTCTTCAAACTAACTGTCCGCCGATTGTCCTTGTTATTTGGCTGTCCTTATTTCCTGTTTATCTAAAAGCCAAGCTGTAGCTAAGTAAAATTATGCACCACTTTCTATGTATATCACGTTTACCTCTTCTTTTCCCCATGAAAACATATCCTCTTATTACAAAGAGTGCATTCTTTAAAATTCTGCTATAAATTCCATCCAGGTTCTCTGTCTTTATTGTAGTATCCCTTTAGCATTCATTCATTCATTCATTTTCAAGCACTTCCTATATGCAATGCAAAAATTAGGATGGGGGCCACAGAGATGGAACAGTTGGCTTCTCTACTCTCAAGGAACATACAGTCCAAATGGACAGATGGACAAATACTGTGGTAAGTGCAGTGAGTAGAAGAGTGCCCCCAAGGGGATGTCGGTGGGAAGCTAACATGGACTATTCCTGGAAGATACCATGTCTGGGATTGGTCTCAGAAGATCAGAAGTTCACCAAGCTGGGCATCCAAGGCATGAAGGTCAGTGGTAAGCCTGGAAAAAGGATGATAGGCACTTATCATTTTAGCTTCTTGTGCCTACATGTACATGGAGTCTGTCTTCTCTCCCCCTTCAGACTAACTCCTCCTTCAGACCACAGGCAGACCATAGACCTCCAGGGAAGGAGTTAAATGAGATAAGGTGGTAGGAGATGGCTTTTAGTACTCTTATTATCATAATTTGAACCTGGCTTACTTTTGTTTTCCTGAAGTACCATTAAAGTGCTCCTTAAATTAATATTCAGGAGTTCCTATCATGGCTCAGTGGTTAATGAAACCGACTAGTATCCATGAGGACACAGGTTTGATCCCTGGCCTTGCTCAGTGGGTTAAAGATCCAGTGTTGCTGTGAGCTTTGGTGTAGTTTGCAAATGCAGCTCTGATCCTACATTGCCATGTCTGTGGTGTAGGCCAGCAGCTACAGCTCTGATTAGATCCCTAGCATTGGAACCTCCATATGCCACGGGCATGGCCCTAAAAAGACAAAAGGCAAAAAATAAAATAAAATAAAATAAAATAAATGAATATTTACCTCTTGTTGCTTGTTATTTTACTTCTCTTGTTCCTCTGATAGCAGAGGCCACTGAAGCTAGAATGAGGACTCCATGAAGAAGTAAGAGGGGGTCACAGAATAAAACCAGAACCCCCAAACTTCCTATTAGAAGCCCTCTGTCCGAGGTGCTGACTGTAACTTCTCATGGGGAGGGGGCGGAGGGGGGCGCAGAGGGCTGTAGAAAAGCACAGTAGCTGCTTCATCACTTCCTCCCTATCACAGCATCTCTATAATGAGGTGGAAGGGGGAATATGGGGGTGGCGTTTGGTAACTGGTTGGGAACTCAATAGGGCTTTACAATCTCCTGAGGGATCACGATCTACTGATTTAAGAACTCTGAACAAAACCTCTTAACTTCTTTTCTAAGCATTACTACAAGCAAATATAGGCTTTGTTTTCTGGTTAAAATGTGATTCAAGGGACACATGATATAGCTTTTTAAGTAATATGCTCTCGAAGTCTTTATTTCCTTTTAAGCAACTGGATCATCACCAAAATTGCAGTATTAACACGGGTGGTAAAATGTATGTGTATAATTTTTCATATAAATCTCTGCCTCTCGATCAGCTTCCACATTGCCTGCACATTTATATCAGATTTCAGAAGCCCACTGAAAATTAGCAAGAGAAGAAGTGTGAAAAGACAGAAATAGTACCCAATCCTTGCAGAATGTCTCACTTAGTAGAGTGGGGAAGCTGAGGAGAAGAAATAATAGTACTACTTTTTTTCTGTATAGCTCCATTACTTTTTCAAATTATTTCCCACCTTTCATTTAGTTGTGACCTCACAGCTGTTTTTGACAGATGGGAAAACAGAGACAGGTAGCAGCCAATCAAGTGACACTCAAGCCAGACTTCCTCAAGCCTCCGCATCCCAGGCACAATCCTTGCTGTTTGCTGCCAAATCCCCCTGCTTTCTTCAAAATGAACGCAAGTCTCCATTGGCAACTTAGAAAAGCCAGCATATTCCTCACTCTGGCTCTATGACCAACGTCAGGAGCCCAGAAAAATCTCCAGCCAGAAGTACTGAATTCCAATGTCCCCTGGGACCAAGGAGGTGAGAAAGGGGACCTTGAGCAGGATGAGGACCATATGCAGAGGTGGGAACCCAGGAAGGTTCACTTGCTGAAGGACATCATTGTGCTCGTCCCAAATCCCTGGTCAGCATCCTCATCTTGGCAGCTTGAAATCAACCATTTATATCCCAGAAATTGGGGAACACTATGTCAGAGGGACTTCCATCCCTCCCCCACCCACAGAGAGCTGATTATTAAACATTGACCTGTACACTCCTGCCTAAGAGCATTCAAATCCAATTCAATAAATTTTTTTAATTGAAGTATAATTGATTTACAATGTTGTATTAGTTTCAGGTATACAGTGAAGTGATTCATATATATACAAATATTATTTTTCAGATTCTTTTTCATTATAGATTACAAAATGTTGAATATAGTTCCCTGTGCTATACAGTAGAACCTTACTGTTTATGTATTTTACATATAGTACTCTCTCCCCCAACCTCTTTCCTCTTTGGCAACCATAAATTTGTTTTCTATGCTTGTGAGTCTATTTCTGCAATGTAAATAAATTCATTTGTATCATTTTTTTTGGAGTCTACATATGTGATATCATATAATCTTCATCTACCTGTCCAGTTTATTGAACTTAGAATGATAATCTCTAGGTCCATTCATGTTGCTGCAAATGGCATTATTTCATTCTTTTTTATGGCTGAGTAATGTTCCATTGTATATATGTACCACATCTTCTTTATCCATTCATCTGTTGCTTTCATGTCTTAGCCATTGTAAATGGTGCTTCTATGATCATTGGGATACATGTATCTTTTCAAATTGTAATTTTCATCTTTTCCAGATATATGCCCAGGAGTGGGATTGCTGGATCCTATGTGTAACTCTAGTTTTAGTTTTTTAAGGAACCTCCCCACTGTTTCTCCATTGTGGCCACCAATTAATATTCCCACCAACAGTGTATCAGGGTTTCCTTTTCTCCACACCAAATTCCATTTTTATTAATGGTGGATGAGCCAAACAAATCTCCTTGCTCCTGTACCCAGCCCTGAGTTTGAGACCTCTCTTCTAGGGGTTAAGCCATCCTGGTGCTGTGTCAGATTTAAATCCTAGCCAGTTCCATTCTTCTTTCTTTCTTTCTCTTCCTTTTCTCCCCTCCCCTCACTCTCTGACTTCTGAAGAAGATCAGTGAAGTGGCCATACAAAATTATTATGAAAGAAACAAGGTGAAGGAAACAAGGTAAAGGAAAAATTACAACATGCCAACAGGTGTCTGAATAACTCCAGGCTCAGAGTTACCTTCTCTTCACTGAAATGCCTCAGCCCACCTCTATTGTTAACACCTGTGAAATTGTTCAATAAAACAATCCCACAAGCCCTGTTCTGTCTCTCGAATGTATAGTCTGTTACATTTCTTGTCAACAAGGCAGCACATAATTCATTTTGAAGGCCATGTGAAGTGTTTGTGAGTAACAAATTAAGATTTAGTTCCAACATTCCTGATGGGGTCTTGGTGCACTAACCAGGCTTATGGATCTCTTTCCTGGGAATGCACTTCACAAAGTTTCATTTGTGGTTGTTTATTCAGTGAACATAGGTATCCATTATATTTTTGTTATTGTTGTAGATGTGAATAGAAGGGAAGAAAATAATCGCTGGGAAGAGCGATTTCAGATTTCTGACATTTGAAGTACTGTGTTAAAAAATTGGAAAATGTATCCAGCATTAAGCACTTTGTTGAATAAAACAAAATAATCATAAGTATCACTGTTTTTTTTTCTTTTCATGAAAAGATTTTCATTTAACATTAGAAAAACTGGATAAATAAAACCTATGAACTGTCCAAAAACAGGTTCTTAAGCTGGTGCTCACAGATCCCAAGAGGATCATGGATAGAATGTGGATGGCCATGAACTTGAATGTGAAAATAATTACAACATTATCTTCACTCAACTCCAACTGAAATCGAGCCTATCCTTCAATTATGAGTATAGACAACAACCTATAGTGCTGACAGTAGTACCTCTCTTTTCGTCACCAAAAGAAATCACAGATATTTTCCTATCAAATTATAGTTGTTGCAGGTATCTGAAAACATTGTTTATATTCATCACTTCTTCAAAATTATAGTAATTATTAGATCTGCTGCTAGGTTTTGTTTTTTAAAAGCCCATATATTATTATATCACACATTTGACTTTTTTATATTTTGATAACTATAATTCCATATAATTGGTTTCCTTTTGTGATCTCCATACATCTTATTTTATGTGTTTAAAAATATTAACCTAAGAAGGGGTCCAGAGTCTTCATCAGATTGTCAAAGGAATAGGAAACATGGCATCAAAAAAATAAGAACCCCTGTTCCAAAATTGGTTCCACTTTTTACTTTTTGTTCATTCAACAAGCAAAACAATTAAAGCACCTTTAATATGTCCTAGAATATTGTAAGTATTAGGGCCATAAGAACAGACAAGACAAAATTCCTAGTCTCAAGAAACTTAATCCTAGGAATTCCCTGGTGACTCGGGGGTTAAGGATCCAGCATTGTCACTGCTGTGGTTTGGGTTGCTGCCGTGGCATATGTTCAATTCCTGACACTGTGGGCACTGCCAAAAAGAAAAGAAAAGAAAAGAACTTTCAATTCAAGAGAAGCAACCTAAATTATTTTTCCAAGTAGAGTAAATTCTTAAACATTCATTCTCAAAAGCAACAATAGAAACTGACAAGTAACATAGATCCTTGATACTCAAACTTTGGTGCATGAAACAGTAACCTTGACATTACCTGGGAATTTATTACAAATGCAGAATTTCAGGTCCTATCCCAGAACCTTAATTTTAATAACATTTCAGGGAATTATAAAGAGGGAGAAGTGCTGGCTTAGCTTTTAGACCCCACACTACCAACCTTACTACTTCCTTCTTCCCATTCAGCCTCAACATCTAAAAGAGCAATGAAAGCCACAAGACATCAGGAGGCCATTGATACAGTTAAGTTTAGATCAAATGGGTTTTTCCAAGGCTAGTGAAGGAAAGAGAGGATGGCTCCTGAGAATTCTAACACAGAAGAGTAAAATTTCAGGCTGGAAAAAAAGTCATGACTAAAAATTTTCGCACATTTCCTCATGTTTAATTTGGTCAACCTTTTGTATGAAATAAAGCGAGCTCATCTTGCTCAGTGTTACCTCAATGGAGCAAAATTGGCTACACCATTCTTTCACTCAAAGCACTATTCATGGATTTCTATTCTCAACCCTGTTATTTATACTCTGCCTAAAAGTAGGTTTCACAGTTATTTAGAAGCAGGCAGCACCAACAGAGAACTTCTTTAATTTTGATCTGAAGAGTAAAACATATTTGAATTTCCTAATATAATATTTGGGGGGAACCCCAACCTGTGAAGATTGAAAGGAGAAAAATGATATGTAAGAAAAGATATTAGAACCCAGTAGTTGCTTAAGAGCTGAAAATTGATTGAATTCTGTGTCTGGTGGAAACTTCTGAAATTCTATGCAAACTGCAAAAATGTGGTTTGATAACTGAATCTTTTTTTTTATTTTGGCTGCACCCATGGCATATAGAAGTTCCCAGGCCAGGGGTGGAATCTGAGCCACAGCTTCAACCACAGCCATACAACCACAGCTGCAGTAATACCAGATCCATAAGCCACTGTGCCAGGGATTGAACCTGCACCTCAGCAATGACCTGAGTCACTCCAGAGACAACACTGGATCCTAACCAGCTGTGCCACAGTGGGATTTGCAATAATTGAATCTTATTAACGGTCTGGGAGCCATGTTCTCTGCTCACTGAAATCTCCGATCCTGTCTTTATTTAAAATTCTTATTTTTTTTAATTACAATTATGTTTTCTTTTCCCTGCCTCACCTGCAGCATATGGGAGTTTCTGGGCTAGGGGTTGAATTGGAGCTGTGTGTGCCAGCCTACACCACAGCCACAGCAACACTAGATCTTAGTGGCATTTGTGACCTACACCAAACTTGCAGCACATCCTAGATCCTCAACCCACTGAGCAAGGCCATGGATTGAACCTCTGTCCTCTTGGACACTATGTTGGTTTTTTTAACCTGCTGACTACAATGGGAACTCCTTTTATTACAATTTTTGGCATTAATTTTTCATTTTAAAAATATTGCATTGAAATATGATTTACCTTGATTAATGAGTTTGGAGCATCCCTTGAATCTGCACCCAAAGTCCTAGTCCCAACCCTGCTGGACATACAAAGTCAGAAGTAAGGAAATCATTAGAATAAATTTCAGAAATAAAAAGTGTTTGTTTTCCCCAAGCAATTGTCTTTAATCTTTTAATTTTTAAAAATTGTATTAGAATAATTTTTAAAACAATCATAATCCTTGTGTCATGTTACATTCATGCACCACTCATAAGTATAATTAAGATCTGTTATTTTTAGCATATTTTACAATCAAGAAACTCTTCCCTCTGATGAATAGGTAAACTGAGGCTTGGAAACTCATGATTTCTCTAAACTGCTCCTGAGTAATATGTTTACCAAGAGATAACCCCACTGTTAATATAAGAAGCAGAATTTTATGTTTGAACATTGTGGGAAATGCTTATTGTCATCAAAGTTAATCACCAAGAAAGCTAGGGCTGGTAAATGGCTTAGATAAATTGGAAAATTTGATCTTTACTTGGATTTAAATTAATGAAATTATATGGCATCAGAGATAGCACCTCACTAGGGCATGTAATGTTAACAACTTTGATAATAGTCTCAAAGGGCATTGTTAAGAGGAACTCTCTCAATTGCCTGGTGAAAAATTGCATGGTACCAATATTTTTGTAAGCATAATGTAATATCAAACAGAAAGGGGTCCATGATAGGAAAATAAAGTTAAACCCTATCAAGCCGTAAAGAATTTGGGGTTAATAGATGCAAACTATTGCCTTTGGAATGGATAAGCAATGGAATCCTGCTGTATAGCACTGGGAACTATGTCTGGTCACTTGTGATAGAGCGTGACAATGTGAGAAAAAAGAATGTATACATGTATGTGTGACTGGGTCACCTTCTGTGCAATAGAAAATGGACAGAACACTGTAAATCAGCTATAATGGAAAAATAAAAATCATTACTAAAAAAAAAACCCTATCAACCCATAAAGCAAAAATAATTCCAAATATCTCCAGTAGCACATGGCTGAATAAAAATAGTTTATCATAACAAATAATCCTTGAAAGAGAGGACATAAGCAAATAAAACCCTATAACCAAACACTCTACTAGCTGTTGTATTCAGCTTTGGTTTCCAGAAGCAGAGCCCAACGCAAGCTGGTTCAAGTTAAAAAAGGATTATTTTATGGCTGAATAGAAAGCAATAAAAAGGACAGGATACAATAGAAATGAGGCTAGTTCTAATTGGGAGGTGCTCTATGTGTGAAACACACATTGGATTTCAAAATGTTAGAATGTAAATATTTTTTTATGTTGATGACGATAAGCTAATATTTCAGATATACTGACTTAAAATACATTATTCAAGTTATTTTCATCTATTTCTTCTAACTTTTCTTCCTGTGACTACTGGAAAATGTGAAACGACCCATGTGACTCCCATTTGTGACTCACATTATATTCCTACTGAACAGGACAGATCTAAAGATATTGAGGAGTTCCCGTTGTGGCGCAGTGGTTAACGAATCCAACTAGGAACCATGAGGTTGCGGGTTCAGTCCCTGCCCTTGCTCAGTGGGTTAACGATCCGGCGTTGCCGTGAGCTGTGGTGTAGGTTGCAGACGCGGCTCGGATCCCGCGTTGCTGTGGCTCTGGCGTAAGGCCGGTGACTACAGCTCCGATTAGACCCCTAGCCTGGGAACCTCCATATGCCGCAGAAGCGGCCCAAAGAAATAGAAAAAAGACCAAAATAAAATAAAATAAAATAAAGATATTGAGGTGTAGGTTATGAGAAGGGAATTCTCGTTGTACAAAACAGGAAGGCAGCTGGAGCCGAAAGTAGAGTAGTTTCCTATCAAAGGGACAGGGACAGGGACGGGGACGGGGACGGGGGTGGGGGGGGGGCCGGGGGGTCGGGGAGAAGGAGGATGGGCTTGATAGGTAAAATTTACTGCTGACTCACTAAAGAGTATGAGAATCCATAAGGAGCGAGACCCCTCACATACCTTAAGTCTAGACTTGGGAAGGCACCTGATTTTTCTTCCTTCCTTCCTTCTTCCTTTCTTTTCTTTTTATTTCGTTATTATTATTTTAAAATGAAAAGAAATCTTGATTATCCTGACTGGGTCAAACAGAAAAGCAAGTGATATTTAACCACTCTTCATCTCATACTTTCCAGAAAATCTAGAAGTGAATCAGACACATTTTTTTGTTTGTTTCCTTTTTAGGGCTTCATTGGTGGCATATGGAGGTTCCCAGGCTAGGAGGTGAATGGGAGCTGTAGCCACAGGCCTACACCACAGCCACAGCAATGCCAGATCTGAGCCTCATCTGCAAACTACACCACAGCTCACAGCAACGTGAGCAACCCACTGATTGAGGCCAGGGATCGAACCTGTGTCTTCATGGCTGCTAGTCAGATTTGTTTCCACTGCACCACGATGGGAACTCCTCAAAGACAGTTTTAAAAGTAAGCACTGATTAAGATAAAACCCGGAAAGGAATTCTTAATGGTCTCCTAGCTATGGCAACATCTTGCTTGCTCTGGAACGCAGGCTGCCCACAACTTCCCTAATTGTTCCTGATGATCGGCTCCATGAAGTGAGTTAGAGGTGATTCTTAAAGTTTGTGGAGACCATCTTTTTTTTGTGTATGTCAAACAGATTGCCTTTGTAACATTTAATGCCCACAATAACAATAATAAAACATGCTGGCGTGTGCTCTCTGTGTAAACACTTTCTTCTGAAGATAGAGCCAGTGAAATGTTTTAGGAACTTTGACATTTATGGCTGTATTTATAATCTTTTTTGGATCATTTCCTCACAGAGTCACATGTTTGTATATTTTAAATTCTCTGGAGAAATAAAAATGTTTAAACATAATATAATGATGTGATATGCATTTTATGAGCCCTTGCTCACCATCTAGGCATGAGAAAAGAAAAGTGGATGGTGATTCCTGAGAAGGGTTTCTATAAATGTCGAATTTTCTAGCTATGTGCCACAAAGCCAAGGTGATTAGAAAGAGAAAGAGGAGATGGATATTCAACTCTAACAGTGATTTTTTTTGTTGCCTGAAACCAGACTACCCTGAAAATTAGAAACTAGACATTTACTCATTGGGCATGCATGCTGTGAAGAATTCTTTGAGCAGATAAGTGCACGTTTCTTTTGGTACTTTCTAAGAAGGCACCAGAGACACAGGAATTGTACTGCCACTCTTATGTTCACACGTTATATGACTTTATGTGAATTTACCTACTGTTTATTTTTTGAAGTTTCCTGATCTATAGCACAGCAACCCAAGATATATCCATATGACCATAGAAATAAAACTTTTATTTTCAGCCAAACAATGCCGTTAAATTTTACTTAATACTTGATTTGGTATATACCAAGTATCATACATGTATTAATTGATTAAACAGTCATAACAAGTCTCAATAGCAAGTGATCTAGACGGTATTCAAACCAGGAGATGTGTTATCCCTAAAACTGTTCCTACTCCAATATGCTACCCTAGAATGAAAGGACATAGAAACTTTAAAACATATCTTCAAATTTGTCGACATTTCTCCCCAAATGAATGTTCTGCTTGAATCTGAGCCAACTTAGAAACTGGTTGACCAACAGAAGATGCCAGAAGAAACTGTTGGCTTCAGAATTTGGGCAATGGTAGAAGGCTATTCAGTGTCTACCCCATTCTTTGAAACCCTCATCTCTGGAGTCCTGAACTGCTAAGTAAGATGCACAAGCCTACCATGTTCTGAGGAAGCTCAGGCTACAGTTTTTGGAGTGATTTCTTACACAGCTCAAGAAGATTTAAGTTTGGCTGAGGGTTAGGGGTCAAATTAATATGAAACCCTTAACTCTTGTTACTGATGAATTTTAAGTTCTTATGCAGGCTCCAGTTAAAATTTTTTTCTATGCAAGTAATCATTATGGCTAATACAATATACCTGATTTTGTTCTGAGGATTTTATGTGTGCCAATGCACAAAATCTTTTTTTTTTTTTGTCTTTTTCTAGGGCCGCACTCATGGCATATGGAAGTTCCCAGGCTAGGGGTCTAATCAGAGCTGTAGCCACTGGCCTTCGCCAGAGCCACAGCAAAACCAGGATCCGAGCCACGTCTGCGACCCACACCACAGATTATGGCAATGCCGGATCCTTAACCCACTGAGTGGGGCCAGGGATCGAACCTGCAACCTCATGGTTCCTAGTTAGATTTGTTAACCACTGAGCCATGGAGGGAACTCCCCAAAATCTTAATAATAGTCATGAAACAGATGTTGTAATTATCTCTAATTTTACACATAGAAACTGAAGCACAGAGAGGTTAAGTGTTTGCTCAAGATCATTCAGCTATTACATGGAAGAGTCAGGATTTAAACTAGGGTTTTCTGGCTCCAGATTCTGTGTCTCTAACTCCCTCTTTTACTGCTGTGAATGAATAAAAAATTATGTAGTAACATGAATAAGCATTTTCCCTGTCTGGTGATTCTTTACCACCCCTCCCATGAAAGGAGGGGCATGCATCTCCTTCCCTTGAATTTTGGTGGGCTTGTGAATGCTTTGACTAGCAGCATCCAGCAGAAGTGATGCTGCGTGCCTGCCAGAGTTAGGTCATAAAAGCTCTTCTACCTTCTGCTCTGTTCATGGGAATATTTGCTCTTGGAGCCTTACGTCACCACATGAGAAGTCCAACCACCCTGAAGCCACAGTGCTGTGCTGAAGCCCCAGCCCATGCTGCAGTCACTCTAGTCCACAGCTCCAGCAGAGCAGCCTTTGTGACATGTGAGAGAGAAGTACCCAGATGAGCCAGCCCCCGGTCTTTTGAAATGCCCTGACCTTCTGAGCCTTCCCAGCCCAAACTTCATCTCTTGTAGCATGGACTCAAGCTACCTCTTTTGTGCTCTGTTGAAATTCGTGATCCATAGAATCAGAGAGAATGATAAAATAGCTGTTGTCTTAGGCCCCCGAATCTGAGTGGTTTGTTGCACAGGAAAGAATAATTGAGATGTCCTCTTCCACCAAAAACTTCTCAACTTGACTCCTAGGAGTAATCACTAAAAATGCTCGCTGTTGCATTTTCAGTCCCTTTTTTCTATACTTTTAAACATATGTTCATGTTCAGTTTTAAACATTAATAGGACTATTGTATTTAAGCTGTTCATACACTTGCTTTTTTTCACACTTACTTATTCAAGAGATTTTAAATTGAGAAACTATATGCCAACCATTGCTTAAGATGTTGAGGATTCAGGATGAAAAAAACTAAGTCCTAAAGCAAATAGAACTTAGATTTATGTAAAAATACCTTGCTTTACATGTTCCTATGTACTGGTCTGTATAATTCCTTTTCTCTGCCCATGGAGTATTCCTTTTTATTTGCCCATATAGATCATACAGTACTAGAAGTGGTTGGCAGTGTCAGATACATACAATGTTTCTAGTGTTTGGCTATTGTGAACAATGGAACAATGTTCGAAAACTGCATGTGTATTTTCTCTGACTAGGAAGCCCAAGAAATATAAGTAGGGAGAAGTGCATTTTAAATTCTGAAACTGTCAAATAGCCTTCACCAGTTTATACTCCCATCAGCAGTGTGTGAAAATGCCTGTTCCCCGACACTTACCAACACTTAAGTTGATGTTCTAGGAGCAAAACTCTCTTGATTTAATTCACATTTCCCCCAATTATTAGTGAGGTTAAACATCTTTAGGAGCTGGTTATAGTCTTTTTCAGTGAACTGTTTATACTTTTCTTTTGCTCATTTTTATAATTGGTTGTTTCTCTTCCTTAACTATTTAAAGGTATTTCTACTTTATTTGTGAATCCTTTCTCTATTAAATATGGAGCAAAAACAGTTTGAGTCTAACCCTGCTTTTAAGCTCCATTTTGCTTTTTATCATATAGAAGATTTTGATTTTTATGTGGGCAAATCTGTCCATCTGTTACCTCATGTCTTTTGAATTTTATATCTTGCTTTTGAAGGCCTTCATGCCAAAGTTATATAAACATTATCTTTGTCCTTTATATTTAAAAATGTTTGTTAAACATCAGGTTTTTTTGCAATGTATATGGACTTTTCCCTTAGCAAATGGGGCATGGTAGGCATCTAGATTTCCTTTTCTTTTTGGTCTGTTGATTGATTCTTACTTCCTGACTAATATTTCACTCTTATAGTTACTATAGATTAAAGATTATTTTCACGTTTGTCCCTCATTGTTCTTCTTTTTCAAAAATATCTTGGCACGGAGTTCCCGTTGTGGCTCAGTGGCTAATAAGCCTGACTAGTATCCATGAGGACACAGTTCAATCCCTGGCCTCGCTCAGTGGATTAAGGATCCGACATTGCCATGAGCTGTGGCGTAGTTTGCAGATGTGGCTCGGGTCCCACGTGGCTGTGGCTGTGGCGTAGACCAGCAGCTACAGCTCTGATTTGATTTCTAGCCTGGGAACCTCCATATGCCACAGGTACAGCCCTAAAAAGACAAAAGACCAAAAAAAAAAAAAAAAACTTGGCTTTTCTTTTCTCTTCCAAAGTTTGGAAGTGTGGCTTATTGAGTTACAAAAAATATTCCTATCAAATAGTTGATTAAGATTTAATTGAATTTTATAGAGAAGTTTTAGAGAAGTGATATATTTACAACCCAGAAACATGGTCTATTCTTAATTTATTCAAGGTTATCATTGAATTTTATAATTTTGTTTTATTTTGTTTTGTTTTTTAGGGCCACACCTGCAGCATATGGAGTTTCCCAGACTAGGGGTCAAATCAGAGCTGTAGCTGCTGGCCTACACCACAGCCACAGCAATGCCAGATCCGAGCCATGTCTGCAACCTATACCACAGCTCGTGGCAATGCTGGATGCTTAACCCACTGAGCAAGGCCAGGGACTGAACCAGTGTCCTCATGGATGCTAGTCAGATTCATTAACCATTGAGCCACAACGTGGAAATCTAAGTTTTAGAATATTTTTTCATCTAGGTCTTGGCATATTTCTATTTTATTGCTAAAAATGTAATTATTTTTTTACAATTTTGAGTGGGACAGTTATTTAATTTTTATTCGATTATTGCTAGGACACGGAAAAGCCATAGTTTTCTACATGTTGATCTTTTAGGTTTATTTTTTTGTACAGCATAGTTACTATACAAAATTATATAAGTTATAGGTGTACAATATAGTGACTCACAATTATTAAAGGTTATACTTTATGGTTATAAAATATTGGCTATCTGCATGTTGATATTGGAGTCAGTCTCTTTAGTTATCTGTTGTCACTGGGTCCTCTTTGGGTGTCTTAAAAATAATCTCATCTACAGATAATAACTATTTCATCTCTTTGTTTGCCCCAAATTCACATTCTTTTTTTGTTTGTTTCTGCTTTTTAGGGCCGCACCTGTGGCATAAATAGGTTCCCAGGCTAGGGGTTTAATCGGAGCTGTAGCCGCAGGCCTATACCACAGCAACTCAGGATCCAAGCCACATCTGCGAACTACACCACAGCTCACAGAAACACTGGATCCTTATCCCACTGATCGAGGCCAGGGCTCAAGCCCGCAACCTTGTGGTTCCTAGTTGGATTCGTTTCCGCTGAGCCATGATAGGAACGCCTTGTTTTTTTCTTAATTGATTAACTAAGACTCCCAGTAAAATTTTGACAAGTAGAGGTGATAGTAAGCACGAATTTCTTTCTTTCTCTCTCTCTCCCTCTCTCTCTCTCTCTCTCTTTCTTCTTTCTTTCTTTCTTTCTTTCTTTCTTTCTTTCTTTCTTTCTTTCTTTCTTTCTTTCTTTTTTCTTTCTTTCCTTCTTTCTTTCCTTCTTTCCTTCTTTCCTTCTTTCTTTCCTTCCACACCTGCAGCATATGGAAGTTCCCAGACCTGGGATCAAATCTGATCCATAGATGCAACCTATGCCACAGCTAGAGCAACACCGAATCCTTAACCCACTGAACCAAGCTGGGGATCAAACCTGCATCTCGGCAATGACCAGAGCAGCTATAGAGACACTTCCAGATCCTTAACCCACTGCACCACAGCAGGAATTCCTAAGCACACTTTTCTTATTCTTCAACATTTTATTACCAACTACAACACTTGTGTGTTTCCAGTAGAAAACTTTAGCAAGGTGAAAAAGCTCATTCTATTTCTGTCTCAACATTTGATGAAAAGTGGATCATGAATTTTATTGAATTCTTTTTTGGGACATCTATTAAGATATTATGCAGATTTTCTCTTTTAATCTATTAATGTAGTAAAATAAGAGAAGACATAATGTTCATTCAATCAATACATATTTATTAAACGGCTATTATTTTTATGCCAACAACAATGATAACTGCCAGGAATAAAAATGAGAACAAGACAGGCAAGTTTTCTGCCCTGAAGTTGAGCAATATTTGCATTCTGAGGATAAACTCTATTTACTCTAGGTGTGTTATTCTTTTAATATGCTGCTGGACTTGATTTGATACTATTTTGCTTAGGGTTTTTGCATTTATGTTTCTGAGTTGAACCAGATTATTTTGCTCTGGGCCCCATTCAAAACTGACAGCTTTACAAGTTCTCAGTAAACTAACTGAAGCAAAGTATAGTGTTTCTTTTCATTCATTCAAGTCCTCTTTTAAATCCGTAAAAAGTTTGCAATTTTCTTCCTGTGGGTCTTAAACCTTTCTTATTGAACATATTCTTAGAGGAGTTCTCTGACGGCCTACTCATTAAGGATTCAGCATTGTCGCTGCTGTGGCTCAGGTTCCAGACCTGGCCCAGTAACTTCTGCATGTTGTGAGCACAGCCAAAATAACTCTATATCTATATTCTTAAGTAATTTGTTCATTTCATTATGAATGAGATGTTGAAATCAACTCTTCTAATTATTGTATATATATGCAAAACAAATGATTTTTGCATATTTGGTTTAGGATTGGTCACTTAGAAATCTCTCAGTAAAGCTATTAGTTTTTAACTGCTTTTTTCCTAGTTTTGAGACTTCAGGATAGACCATCATGATATCAGTAAATAGTAATATTTTCCTTTCTCTTCAATAACTAAACTTTTTTCCCCTTTGTCTGATCTTATTTCATGGGTCAGAAATTGCAGAACAACGTTGAATAGTAATTATAACAAAGAACATCCTTATTTTTTTTCTTCTTTCAGAGTGAATGTTTCTAGAGTTTTATTGTTAGATATCACATAATGAGATAAATAACTTGAGAAGGAAGATGTCATTCCTATTCTGGTCCTAGTTACCAGGTGCTTTTATTAAAAATGGATGTTGCATGTTTTGCAAAATTCTTTTTGGTATATTTTGGAGTAATTCTTCTGTGACATATTGATGTGAAAAGTTATAGTAATGAATTCATAATATTGAATTATCTTTGCATTCTTGAAGGAAAATCTGCTAGGGATTTGTTTCCATTATTTTGTAAACAGCTGGATAAATGTAGTATTGCATTTTAGATTTTGACATCTGAATCTCAATATTTGTGAGATTATTTTGTCATTTTATCTTTTATGTTAGTTTCGTAAGTTTTCACTGTTTTGCCAGTGCTTGAACTAGGATTTTTTCCCCTTTTTAATGCCCTCAAAGAGTTAATAAGACAGAAAATTATTTGTTCTTTAAAATTTAAAGTAGGAGTTCCCGTCGTGGTGCAGTGGTTAACGAATCCGACTAGGAACCATGAGGTTGCGGGTTCGGTCCCTGCCCTTGCTCAGTGGGTTAACGATCCGGCGTTGCCGTGAGCTGTGGTGTAGGTTGCAGACGCGGCTCAGATCCTGCGTTGCTGTGGCTCTGGCGTAGGCCGGTGGCTGCAGCTCCAATTCGACCCCTAGCCTGGGAACCTCCATTTGCCGTGAGAGCAGCCAGAGAAATGGCAAAAAGACCAAAAAAAAAAAAAAAATTAAAATAATTTTTCTTTAAATCCTCTGAATAGGAAAATATTTACTTTTGGTTTCTTCTTAAGAATGTCTTCTACTTCATCAGCAGTTAATATTCATGTTTGATATTAATGAGAATGATTCATTATATCAAGATTTTCAAGTGTTTTCATGTCTGACATGACACCTCCTTTCTTATCCTCAATTTTTCCTCATCTCTTATTTTTTCTTTGATTAGAATAAATAGAGGTTTGTATATTTTATTCTTTTTATTCTATTTATTGTCTGCTTTTTTTCTAAAAACCCCTTGGATTTGTCTATTCTATTCTTTTTTTGTTCACTAAATTTTAATTTCTGCTTTCATCTGTAATAATTTCCTCTTTTCTTCCCCTTTAGTCATGCTTTGTTTTGCTCTTAGCTTCTCAAGTTAATGGCTTAATTTGTTTTTTTTCTTTTATTATTTAAAAACAGTAAAATTATGTTTATTTACCCAATTATAGCTTTGACTAAATACCATAGGTTTGAATGTGTAGTGTGCTTATAATTTTCTAAGTATTTTGTGTGTACACTTTTAATCTGCTATTTGACCCAGAATTATATAGAAGAATATTGTTTTGTTTCATTGTATCGAAAACTTGGGAAACATTTTTAAAAATTCGTATTCAACTCAATTTTATTGCATTTTCATCAAAGAATATGGTCTGTATAGATCTTTTTTAAAAATTGGGGTTTTCTGGAGTTCCCGTCGTGGCGCAGTGGTTAACGAATCCGACTAGGAACCATGAGGTTGCGGGTTCGGTCCCTGCCCTTGCTCAGTGGGTTAACGATCCGGCGTTGCCGTGAGCTGTGGTGTAGGTTGCAGACGCGGCTCGGATCCTGCGTTGCTGTGGCTCTGGCGTAGGCCGGTGGCTGCAGCTCCGATTCAGCCCCTAGCCTGGGAAGCTCCATATGCCGCGGGAGCGGCCCAAGAAATAGCAACAACAACAACAAAAAAGACAAAAGACAAAAAAAAAAAATGGGGGTTTTCTCTGTGATCCAATATATATTAAAATTTAAGTATTTTCCAAATATTTAAAAAGAGAATATATTTGAGGTTATTAAATGTCCATGTGTATTTTCAAGTGGCTTCAATCAATGATATTATTATGTACTCTATTTCTTTGTTTATTGCCTACTTTAATTCTTAAGAACAGAAAAATGCTTCATTTTCTTACTATGCATTCATAACAGCCAATTCCTCTTTCTAACAGTTTTTGCTTTAGGCTTATTATATACTCTGTTATTTGGCACATGGAAGTTGAATCCTGATACATTTTAATTTGGGATCTTCTTACCAACACTGAAAAAAAAAAGATTATCTAGGAGACATTTAACTTTTTTTTCTTGAAAATCTACTTCATCTTATGTGATTGTAATTCCAACTGTTTGGTGAAGAGAGTAGTTCTTATATATTTTAATAAAATCTTATACTTTGAATTTTCTTGTGTTAATCTTCCTTAGGTATATTTGATAGACAACTATTGCTGATTATGACCTAATCTTTGCCATTTAATATGATAAAATCATTCTATTTGTCATAAATTATGTATTTGTAGGTAGTCAAATTGATTTACATTTTCTTTCACTATCTTTGGTATTTCCTTTGATATTTATCTTTGAATCCATCATATAAATTTTCTATTCTCTTTTCTAACGTAAAACTACACATCCAAATTTTATTTTTCTAAAGATTAAAGAATAAACAACTCAGAGTTCCCGTTGTGGCTCAGAGTGTTAAGGACCTGATGTAGTCTCTGTGAGAATATGGGTTAAATCCCTGATCTTGCTCAATGGGTTAAGGATCTGGTGTTGCCACAGGCTGAAGCAGGAGCAACTGTAAAAAGAAAAAACAAAACAAAACTCTCTCTGTCCATGTCAAGGTGAAGAATCAGTGTTTACCACTTTCCTCTTATATACAAAAAGACAATAGCCTACCATTCCTTCCATGAGATCTCCTCCACTACCTGGAGATTTAGACCCAACTTCCTGTTTGCTAAATATTATTATTTACATGCTATTAAAATGTAAAGATTAAAGATGAAAGAATAAAAATGATGAAGTTTACAATCTCTGTTGCAGCTAGATTGTATTTGCAATAATTTAGACTTGATCCCACACTAAAATATTTCAATACTTACTGCCAGTCTTTTTTTTTTTTTTTTTGCTTTTTTAGGGCTGTACCCGCAACATATGGAAGTTCCCAGGCTAGGGGTTGAATCAGAGCCACAGCTGTCAGCCTATACCACAGCCAAAGCAACGCCAGATCTGAGCCGTGTCTGTGACCTATACCACAGCTCACGGCAACGCTGGATCCTTAATCCACTGAGCAAGGCCAGGGATCAAACCCTCAACCTCGTGGTTCCTAGTTGGATTCATTTCTGCTGAGCCACAACAGGAACTCCAACTGCCAGTCATTTTAATAAAGCATACCTTCCTCTTAGGATGTTTTTAAAACTGCACTCCTTTTATGATTTCTTGGAAATTTTTGAATTTTCTTTTCATGAAGACAACTTGATTGTTTTAGATTTTGACAATTGGTTATCAGAGGATTTTTTTTAATTGACTTCAAGTGTGAATGATAATGAGTCCAGATCTTCGTAAACTGGTCCTCTGAAGATGTTGCTTTAACTTGTGGTCCTGATTTTGGTTCCCTTGCAGCTAACTTGTTTATTCTATTTGTTTTATTGTCCTTTTTTTCCCCCCAGTTTTCCAGAATTCTTTTTTATGAAAAATTAAAATTTCAAACTTCCATAGGAACTGGTATCTTTATATTAATTTTGTCCAGTGGTCATAAAGCTCATTTGATCTGAATATTTACTTCTTACACTCAGGACATTATTTTCTGTACATTCTAGACATATTGCTATTGTTCTGCTTGTTCAGGTGTCTTCTTTGGGGGCACTAGTTTTCTTCCCATTGGATTCCCACTCTCTGCTCTCTGAATCTATCATTTCTTTTCACAATATTTTTATCTCGTTGCCATTTTCTTTTAATTCTGGAAGGGTGCTTCAAATTTGTCCTCTATGTTACAGATTCGATTAGAAGCATTGCCAATTAAACACTTTATTGCTTCTAATGCATTTTCCATTTTGATATTTCTTATTCAGTTTTATAACATTTTCCTTCTTTCATTTTACTCTATATTCTAGTTTCTTAACCAGCTTCCTTCTCACCTCAATATATTATCTTATCTCATTTTTCATCTCCTGCTTCATGGGGTCCTTGAATGTTATTTAGATCACAAAGCATATGCTGTTTAAAATTTATTCCCATTTCCTGTAGTAAATCTTTTTCAAAAGTATGCTCTTCCTCTGCCTCTTGAGTGCTATATTTTCATTTCTTATAGTTACAAAATTTTTCATATGCCTCATAATGAGTTTTATTTTGCCTGTTTATTCATCCTTGAATGATGACTATTTTATCTGGCCTGTTATTTCTCAGCAAAACAGTGAATAGATATCTCTTGGATCCCATCATAGTTTATTTGGCTTTTGTTCGAATCCTCCCTTAGATCTTACGCTATATGACATTTTACTCATTCAGTGACTAAACATGTTAATGGGAGATTTACGCTGACATTCTGTGAGCTGAGGTGATAGCTTTCTCTGTTTATGGCAAAGCCATTGTGCCAGGAGCCAGATCTAGAATGACCTGACCTCATTCATTACTACCTCTCATAGTAACCACAAAGCAGTTTGAAAAAGAATCTTTTGATTTTGTGGAGAATTCCTCATTGTATAGCCCAACTACAAGCCATATGGTGCAATCACAAGGGCCTGGCCCCAAACTGCCCTAAGATTCTCGGACCTGTAAGGAAGTTCCCTGCTAGTCCCAAGCCTGTCATGCCCTCCCACCATAGACCCTGTGTTTTAGGGTATTATTAACATGTCTTCAAGATCTCCTTCACTTTTTTCCTCTCAAGATTCTACCACTTTCTGAATAAGTGAGTCCTGGTGTCTTTCCTAGTTAGGGTCCCATTTGCAAGAAATTACTTGACATTTCGGTGTGTGAAGAGTGTTTTTCTCTAGGTTCCAGCAGTGATTAATTGGAATTTGGAAGGCTCCTGTGCTCGCATTGCCATCTTTACCTAGAAGTGAGGTAGGGATGCATAAATAAGCAGAACATGTCTTGGAGGCTGTAGCAATCTCTCAGCTGGGCTTAGATTTGAGGTACCAGTGCAGGTTTATTATCCACAGGGTCAGCTATAACCAATGGCTCTCAGAAGTGTGTTCATGCCAATCCTGGCCAGTCTCCTGGGTCACTGCTAAATTCCAATGATTCTTTTTGCTGTTTCCAAATTGGCTGGTCTATACATGTATCTGAATGTCTACCTTGGTTCTCAGGAGTTTTTTCAACCCAGTTATATATGAATCCCTATAATGTGCCAGCCACTTCACATGTATTATTTCATTTAACCCTTACAAAATGGTAAAACGTAATGGGCCATTGAGCTCTCTGCAGCTGGTTACTTCTTGGAACCATGGGCTTTTTGCCTTATAGACCTGGTTTCTACCAGTGCATAGACCTCAAGGAGGAGATGCAAGGAAGACCATGTGTCCTCTTCCCTACCATCTCCAATAGCCCTATAAGAACTAGACAATATGTGCAGAACGCACTTTGCAGATTGGTTGAGAATGAAACCATAAAGAAAAACACTCAAACTAGGATGTGTACTGTGGTTATTAATGTGAGATTAGGTTCCTCATCCTTGGTTTATGGACACTTGAAGCTGGATAATTCTTTGCGATAAGGGACCATTTTGAGCACGGCAATATCCTCAGCAGCATCCCTGGCCTCTATTCACTAGACATCAGCAGCCTCAGGCTCCAAGTTGTGACCATGACAAAGTCTCTGCATATTGTCAAATGGTCCATAAGGGGCAAAATCACCCCTGGTTGAGAACCACCGGTCTAAGGATGAAGAATGAAAGCTTAAACTCTCCACAGGGTTCCCTGAGGGTAGTCCCTAATTCCTAGATTTGCTTCTCCTCCCAAAGAGAGAGAGAAGAGTCTTCTGATGTCTTCATTACAACTCTTCACCACCTTTCTGGAACACTTCATGTCTTTTCCACAGGCCTTGGCCCTGTCATGGATAGGAGATCTGCACCCTTCTCACTAGAAAGGGGAGAAGAGGCATTCCCGCTGTGGTGCAATGGGATCAGTGGTGTCTTGGGAATGCTGGGACACAGATTTGATCCTCTGCCCAACACAGTGGGTTAAGGATCCGGTGGCATTTTTGCAGCTCCAGCATAGGTCGAAATTGCAGCTCAAATCTGATCCCTGGTCCAGGAACTCCATATGTCACAGGGCAGCACAAAAGAAAAAAAGAAAAAGAAAAAAAAGAAAAGGGATCAGATACTATAATCTATAGGTTGTATTTCCCAAAGTTGGAATTATTTGGTCTACAAAATCTTCCATCAGCCCCTGCCAGTGTGCACTAAGGGCATCGGCACCTGCCCCCTGAAGTTCTCTTCATCTCTGTATGGTGGCATGGTCTCTTCATCTTCTATAATTTTCAGGAAGATCATCTCCCTCACCCAATTCATATACCACTCAAGGTAAAACTATAATTCTCAGAAACATGGCAATATTGCAAAAGAGGGAAAAATCCCCTCGGGTGCCATGAGTCCTCCTCTTGCCCCAGCAGAAACCGTGCTTCACTTTGCGGTGTGGAGCATCACAGATTTCCCTTTACTCATTATCTGACTGCCATATCATGGCTATGGGCTTGCTCGTGTACAAGGGTGTCTTTATGCAACAAAGCTCTTTTTTTTTTCTTTTTTTTTTTTTATAAGGGCTGCATCTATGGCATATGGAAGTTCCTAGGCCCAGGGTTGAATTGGAGCTATAGCCACCGGCCAACACCACAGCCACAGCAACATGGGATTGAAGCCTCATCAATCCCGGCAACACCAGATCCTTAACCCACCAAGCAAGGCCAGGGATTGAATATGCATACTCATGGATACTAGCCAGGTTCGTTACTGCTGAGCCACAATGGGAACTTCCCAGCAACAAAGTTCTTTAGCCCTTTGTAGTCACATACAAACATTTTGAAATGAGACTTTTTTCTTTACAGTGTTAAAAAAAAAAGTATAATTTGAGGGGTTCCCACTGTGGCTCAGCTGGTTAAGAACACACCTAGTATCCATGAGGAGGCAGGTTTGATCTAGACCTGGTTTGATCCCTAACCTCGCTCAGTGGGTTAAGGATCTGGTGTTGACATGAGCTATGGCATAGCTTGCAGATGTAGCTTGGATCTGGCACTGCTGTGGCACTGATGTAGGCCTGCAGCTGCAGCTCCAGTTTGATCCCTAGCCCCAGGAACTTCCATATGCCACAGGTATGGTATTAAAAAGATTTTTTTTAAGGTATATTTTCTTTTTAGATGATGTGGCTACTACAGCCCTAAAGCGAAAGCAATGAGAATAAAGATACGCTTTTTTTTTTTATCCAGAGCTGGAAATTAAGGTGGGAGGATGGAAGATTATCCTTTTAGTTCCAATGTCCATTAGATTAAAGATTTCCCTTGTCTGTGGTCACCCAGATGTCTCTGTGGACACTGTAGAGCATTAGCTTACTGTGATACTCATGGATAACTAGAAAGAACAAAGGCTTGTTTACAAACATTATTGCTTTGGTTCACCATTACCACAATATCTGGGTGAGATTATTAAATACAACAGAAAGGATTCTTTTTTTTTTGTCTTTTGTCTTTTTAGGGCCTCACCTGTGGCATATGGAGGTTCTCAGGCTAGGGTTCTAATTGGAGCTGTTGCTGCTGGCCTACACCACAGTTCACAGCAATGACGGATCCTCAACCCACGAGTGAGGCCAGTGATCGAACCTGCAACCTCATGGTTCCTCGTTGGATTTGTTTCCACTGCGCCGTGACGGAAACTCCGGATTCTTGGTTAAAAATCAAGTAAAAACTGAAAGCTGGCCTCTTTTCCTATTTTGGACATTTAAAAAGTACCATGTTTCCCTTATAACCTGAATCCACACCCCCGCCCCTGTATTTTCTCCAGCCTATGTCTATTGCAGAGAGCAACATTGTCAGGCCTCTTTAGGCTGATAGAAATAACTGGTATTATTCTTCACAACCCAGTGCAATGGGAAGGATGTTCAGTTTAGAATCAAAAGACTTGAATTCTAGACCATCCTCTGCCATTAGCCCAATGCATCTCTGGCCTCAGCTTTCTCACTCATGAAAAGAAAGGAAGGGATGAGACGATCTCTAAGTCTACTTTACACTTCCTTAATTCTGTGAACCAAATATTGCCTTCCTTAAAACACGGATGAGATTTTTTTTAAAAAATGCTTCCTCTAATGCAGGGACAGCATTAGTCACTGTCATTATTCAAATAGAAGTAGATTTATTGTGGTGAAACCATATAAATCTTTGTCAGCAGCTTTGGTGCAAGAATTACCTAACTTCTATCCACTTTCACTTCAGACAATACATTGACATGAATAGCCAGAGAGTAAACAGAACCTGGACAATTCTCTCCTTCCTAGGCTCATTCATTCATGAAGAGATTTACACAGCACAATATTTTACTTCCCATAGAGCTGTTTTTGTGGTGGTGGTAAGAATAAGAGCTGAGAAGATGAGGTGGTAATCTAACACTTTAGTGGAATACACTTTCCTCCAAATCAGTGAGAAATCTTTATTACAAAGTATTCTCTTCTGGTATGAATAAAAGTTGATCAATATGTAAACACTGAGGCATCTTGCCATAAATTGTGGATTTTGCAGAAATAATTGGTATATGCCTAAGTAGTATTTGTTACTCTAGCTCATAATTACTCCATTTATTTCCCCATTCTCCCGTCATCTGCTGGATTGTTTTTTTTCTCTTTTGAGGTCCCCAAATACAAAAAGAGTTACAGCAGTTTTGTGAAAACAGCTTTACATAAGGGAATGATTATATTTTTAATCACCAGCAAAGAACTAAACAGACTTGAGGCTGGAAGATCCACTAACACATCTCTAATTCAGCATCTATTTGCCAATCAATTATTTCCTAACGCTGAGCATGATATTCCAAGTTTCGTCATCTCTTGGACTCTTCTTGGAACACCAGGAATTCTCCACTTTTATACTTATTCCAAATAAACCACAAAGTTAATTACAATCAAATAATCCTATACCAATGATCAGATCTTAGAGACTCAGCACTCATAATGCTTCTGTTCTTTGTATACGTAATAATGTTAAGTTGGAACTATATTCAGTAAGGTCCTAAGAAAATAGGGGTCACCTTCCAAATCAAAGTGTGAGATGGGAGTTCCCATCATGGCTCAGTGGAAACGAATCTGACTAGTATCCATGAGGACGCAGGTCTGATCCCTGGCCTCGCTCAGTGGGTTAAGGATCCAGCATTGCCATGAGCTGTGGTATAGGTCGCAGTCACGGCTAGGATCTGGCATTGCTGTGGCTGTGGTGTAGCCCAGGAGCTACAGCTCCAATTCAGCCCCTAGTCTGGAAACCTCCATATGCTATGGGTGTGGCCGTAAAAAAAAAGAAAGAAAAGTGGGAGACCATCCACAGGATGTGGAAAGGAAGTGTTTCATAATCAAATTTGTAATTCTTAGTTGGCTATCCACATTTATCCCATGAAAAGATTGAAAAAGATAAGGGGAAAAAAAGATGAAATGCAAAAGTAATATTTTAAATATTTTAGAGAGAGCAGTTGGTATGCTATGAATCCCACCCCGCCCTCAAAGTGGGGGCACTGAGGGGTAGGGAACAGGTATTAGGGGAACCACTTGTCTGTTGATTTTGGGGCCAATCATGACTTTGTCTTTCCCTCGCTCCTGAGAAATACTATAGATGAAAGGTATGCTGGTGATAGAAGAAAGGACGTTGGAGGATCTCGGCAGGTTAAGCACCTGACATTGTGTTCATGAGGATGTGGGTACAATCCCCAGCCTTGCCACAAGCTGAGGTGTAGGTTGCAGATGTGGCTCATATCCTGTGTTGCTATGGTTGTGGTGTAGGCCTGCAGCTGCAGCTCTGAGTCAACCTCTAGCCTAGGAACTTCCATACGGTGCAGGTGCACCCATAAAAAGAAAAAAAAGAAAAGAAAAAGAAAAAAGAAAGGTGGGTATGTTGGAATCAGCCTGCAGGGCCATTTTTAGTTCATTGGTTTGGTTTTTGTTTTTTTGTTTGTTTGTTTGTTTTTGGCCATCTGTGATTTGTGAGCTTCAGAAAGAGGCTCCTTTGCAAAGACAGAGAGTTGAGCTAGGTGTCATCTTAGAAACTGGCCAGAAAGACTCTGAAAAAGGGGCAAAAGGATTTTAACAGAAAGAAGTGAAAAGTGTACCTGGGTTACCAAGAAGCCCCAGAGGCAATTAGGGATGCACTTCATTCATGTCAAGGGAACTGAAAGTGGGAGCTCCCTAAGGATAGATGAGGGATCTTCATATGGTATGAGTTACCACATCAAGGAGCAGAGCCTGAGACAAGGGTTTGCATGAAGGTGGCTTAATTTGGACATCCAATGAAAAGAATCTTGGGGAATGGGCAAGAAAGAACAAAGAGGGAGGAAAGTCTGTCTAGGTGTATGTTTTTGAGCTAGACTGTGGGCGACTCAAGCCCACTATGACCTCCTGCAGTAGAAAGTGCTGCAGAACTGTCCACATGAGGTTCAGAAAAGAAAAAAGCATTTCTCATAGAGCATAAACTCCCTCACACTTTCTTGTGAGTTTCAAGTGGCTTTCCAGAGGTGTCCTATATAGCAGCATCAGAAAATCTTTAGTGCAGAAAGCCAGAAATGCATATTGCATCAGAGGCGAGGTGGCAGCAAGATGTCACTTGCACTTTGTGTTTGCCACAATAGTGACAGGGACAGAAGGCACTTGAGTCAAGAAGGTGTGAGGTAAGAAGGCATTGGAGGCACCTGTTACCTTGGGTGTCTCCAAAAATCTGAAAAGCATCAAAGATGGCGGTGTTGGTTTTAAATTGGACAAACCTAAAGAATGCGGAAACTAGATGATCAAAACAGTATTTGTCAACTTAGTAATGATCTTCTGCTTTTCTTTTAGCTCTTCCTTTCCCTAAAATCTTGGTTTTAAAAAATTATTATTATGGAGTGGTTAACAAATCCAACTAGGAACCGTTAGGTTGTGGGTTCAATCCTTGGCCTTGCTCAGTGGGTTAAGGATCCGGCATTGTCATGAGCTGTGGTGTGGGTTGCAGACGCAGCTTGGATCCCACGTTGCTGTGGCTCTGGCTGCTGTGGCTCTGATGCAGGCTGGCGGCTATAGCTCCGATTGGACCCCTGGCCTGGGAACTTCCATGTGCCATGGGATCAACCCTAGAAAAGGCAAAAAGACAAAAAAAATTATTATTATGATTGCACTAGACTTGCGATATGAATTACAAATCTGAGTCTGTATTCTGTGATTTGGAGAGACCGGAGGACCTCTGATGATCTAAGATACCTAGAAAAGTCTTGAGGCTCATCCTAAATTTCATGCAAGGGCAGTGCAAGAGCTGGCCCTACAGAATATATTTAAAATGTAAAGTTGCTTTGTGGCTGTACCCAATAGGACATGCTTGTTCAACATAACAGTTGCTTACGTAATAAAGTTTTGGCCCTGGCAACATTTTCAAGTTTAAGTATATGCTTCCATAGAATGTCCAGTTTTTTTGTGGAGGATAAAAAGTAGAGAGAAGAAACTTTCTTGTATTTTATGACATTGTTTCGGCATAATGTGTTTCCTGGGATTTTCAAGCATACAGCCCCACGCAGCACTGGACACCACCACTCCATGGTGTGAAAACTGTTTCCATACAGTCTTGTAGAGCTTATATAGAAAGCACAATCCTAGAAGCTTCTATTCAATAGAGAAAAATATATTAGGGAGGAAAACACTATGAACATTTTCCACCATCCTCCAAACTTCTATCAGCTATTCTTTATATTCCTTTACTGAGTTGAACACCAAATTCCGAGCTTCCATGGCCATGGGTCACCATGCAGTCTCTCCTCCGCATGTGGTTGCAGACAAGTCCTAACCTCCCTCCACCCCACGTCCTTCCTTTCCACACACTTCCACTGGTGCCATCTGAAACTTCAGATGGGAGGCAGCTAATGCCAATCATTCTCTTCTTGACCATTCTCAGATTCTCCCTTTCTTTTACCCTTCATACCTAGTCCATCAGTACTGCCTCAGAAAAATACAACTTGTATGCACATGTACCTCTATTCTTTTCTTTGCCTCCAAGACTCTCCCCTTCTGCTTTTGCCTCTAGACACCCATTTACCCTTCCATAGTCCTCCCAGCTCCCTATTACTGCTTTCAAATTATTTCTTCCATTGCTTTCTACAAAAAAAAATTCCTTGGAGATTCTTACCATATGGCTATCCTATCCTCTTTCCCCATGCTTTCTGTTATCTTCTAGTTCACGGAACACACATAAGCCCCTGACTGAATGTTCCCTGACACACATGTAACCTTCATCACTTTTCATGACTTCATTATCTAAAACAAGCCCAGCTTCTCAATCCCTTGAGCTTCTCCCTGCAGCTCCTTCTTGACCACCAATACCATAGTCACATCATTACTAAAAATGTCTCCAACTCCAATACTGAAATATTCTATTCTTAGACATGTATCTTTCTTGTTCACTGTGATTCCTAATCTGCAATTCTTCAACAACACTGAGTCGTACAATACATTAACCCCACCAGTCATTCACTTCTTGGTTCTGCTATGCTCCTGCTATGCTATGCTCCTGCTTTAAGATTAATCCTAACTCTCCTCACAAATGTTGCTGGGGAACACAACCAAGCTTATTGATTTTGATTTATTTATTTATTTGTTTGTTTTTTTGTTTGTTTATTTTTTAGTGTCACACCTTCGGCATATGGAAGTTCCCAGGCTAGGGGTCAAATTGGATTTGCAGCTGCCAGCCTTCACCACAGCCACTGCAATGCAGGATCCAAGGCATATTTTCAACCTACACCACAGCTCATGGCAACACCAGATCCTTAACCCACTGAGCAAGGCCAGGGATAGAACCTGCCTCCTCCTAGATACTAGTTGGGTTCGTAACCCGCTAAGCCACAACAGGAGCTCCCTGATTTCACTTTAAATTGACACTCTCAAAAGCCAAATGGGCATTGACAACAACAGTGTTGTGTTTATTCATTAAACTCACTTTATTATGATGGCAGGTCTGCTGGAGCTGACCTCGCTAAGCTGAGATGCGTTCCATAGAATGTTCTTCCCTGCACTGCAGCAGGTGACAGTTGACCATGAGAAATGTGTGCAAGATTTGGGGGTGGGGGAGAGGACGGTGATTGAAGTAGGAGACAGGCCTAAACAAGAGTGTGGAGATTCAAGCACAATTCCAACCACATGTGGTGTCTCTGAACTCATGGCTCATCTTGTTGGTGCACCTGGACTTGCAGCTCATTAAGCACCCAAACCACATCTGGTCCAGCCTCACCAGATCTCCCCCTTCTGCTTCTCTGAGTCCTGGGATAGGTGCTTATGCAACTCTGTGGTGCCAGGCACCAACCTCTTCTGCAGGAGAACCCCTCATCATCAAAGATGGAGGTAGCGAAAGACAGATGAAGGGTCCAATTTGTCCATGTGGGTTCCAATTTGTTTTTCTGCTTTCCAATTTGTCCTTGCTTTCTCCCACTTCATGCCCAAGTATCTAACTTTCCTTCTAAGTACCATCCTCAATGACCTAAAATGGTTTCAGACTTAATACTGGATAAAAAAGCATTGCATGGACTTCTCCACCAGCTCCCACAAGTGTGTAAGGTCTAATCCCTATAATAAATCCCTTCTTTTATACCACCCATGGTAGTTCTGCTTCTTTAATCTAACACTAACTGATAAAATACTTCTCAACACTCCCCAGGTTCAGTGCCATTAGCTAATGAGCATCTTTCTTATTTCATTGCAAAAACAGAAGCCATAAGAGAGAAAAACACCACCACCCTCTATCACTGCATCCACAGCAGAGGGATTATCACTACTCCTCATGGGGGCTGACCCTCCAGGCTCCATTCCTTCTCATCTGCTTTCTTTTGATTCCACCCGTATCAACAACTTTGTTTCCACCAGATTACCTAAATCAACCCTAGCACCCTTTAATAACTCTTTTCTTTCCTTTTTTTTTTTTAATAAGCCCCTCATCCCCCTTGAGATCCCCATTTCCCTGGCTTTTTCGTAGCAAAAATTCTCAAAAAGCTTTCTGCATACACTTTCTCTGCCTCTTTCTGTTCTAGACACTCTTTTTTTTTTTTCTAGCCATGCCCATGGCATATGGAACTTCCCAGGCCAGGGATCGAATCCAAACCACAGTTGCAATCATCACTACAGCCACAGCAACACTGGATCCTTAATCTTCTGGGCCACAATGAGAACTCCTAGACACTCTCTTTTAAAAAGTTTTATTTTTTGACATATAGTTCATTCGCAATGTTGTGTTTCTGCTATACAGCAAAGTGATTCCGATATCGATAGATATCTACAGATATTCTTTTTCATATTCTTTTCCATTATGGGTTACCATAGGATATTGAATAGCATTCTCTGTGCTATACAGTAAGACCTTGTTGTTTATCCATTCTATGTATAATAGTTTGTACCTTCTAACCCCAAATTCCTAATTTATCCCTCCCCCCCCCCAGCAACAACAAGTGTGCTCTCCATGTGTTCTAGACACTGTCGAACCCACTCCAAAGTGGCTTCATTTCCCTCAATTCCCCCTAAACTGATCTTGAGAAGTCACCAGCAATCTCTACATCACCAGATTCAATGGGTTGTTGTTGCTGTTGTTGTTGTTCCTATTTACTTAAATGTGAAGCTGTATTCTGCTGATTTAGCCACTCCTTCCATCTCAGGAACCTCTCCTTCTTCCACATTTTCTTGTTCTTACTGTTTTGTTTTTTGTTTGTTTGTTTTTGTTTTTTTTTTCCATCTCATGAACTTCTCCTTCATTTTACTTCTGGCCTCTCAGCCTCCATTCTACCATTAACTGTTGGAGTTCTGCAGCTCAGTCCTGGAGTCTCTTCTGTATTTATATGCCATCTCTAGGTGATCTCAATCACCCTCATGTCTTTGGTATGCTATCAACTCCCCAACTTTCTTTCCTTACCAAACTTTGCCTCTACGTGGAAGATTCATGTGTCCTGACTATCTACTTACTTCCTTTGGGTGTCTCATCAAAACCCTTGATCTTCCCCCATAAACTAGGTCCCCCCCATAAACCAGGTCCCTTCCCAAGTCTTCCCTATCTCAGTAATGACATTAACTGCCCATTCTATTACTAAAGCCAGAAGCCTGGAAGCCATTATTAAATGTAACATACAACTTTATTTTTATTTTTTATTAAAGTATAGTCAATTTACAATGTTGTGCCAATTTGCAATATATTACTTACAATGTAAAGCACATCATATCATCCCCCTGCTAATATTTTTCCATTGCTTCTCACTGATCTTAGAACAAAATCTAAACTCTAAACATGGCCAAAAAAGCCCCACATGATCTGGTCCCTGCTTATGTTCCCAGCTTCATCTTGGACCCTTCTCCATCTCAGCCCAGTCCTTCCATTAGGTCTAAGAACATATTTCCAGCTATCTATCACCTTCTCAGAGAGGCTGTCCTTGAAGACCCATTCTCAATAAATTCTGATTTTTTTCTTAATCACACCACCCTGGTCATTTCCTTCTTATTTATTTTTTAAAATGCTGTACTTACTTCATGTGAGTTTATTTTAAATTCCTTTGTTGACTGCTTCATTGTCCATCTTATTAGAATATGAGCTTCATAAAGACAGGGATTGTGTTGTGGCTGTGCACCTTGCACAATGCTGAGTATATATTTAACATACAATAACTACTGAACTAAAGAATGGATTATAGATGTGTTTTTTTTTTCCTTTGGATGAGACTTTGTGGAGAATTTTAAATGCTTTGAATTTTCATCATGGAGCTATAGACCCAATTAATACATTTTCAATAACTTTTAAACAAGTAAAATATTTACTTGAAATTGACTTAAGATGACAATGAACTCATTCATAACCACTTTTCACACTAGTAGAGCAAACCACAAGTTGAAATCAATGAATATTATTATAACGTTAATAGCAAACCACATTTTACCAAGATTCAAAAATCATCTGAAAATTATCATTGTGTTTTAATTGTCAAGTGCCAAGTCAAATTAAATAAGATTTAATTTTTCTTCCAGTTTAAAAAAGAAGAGGGGTGGAGTTCCATTCGTGGCTCAGCAGTTAACGAATCTGACTAGCATCCATGAAGACAGAGGTTTGATCCTTGGCCTTGCCATGAGCTGTGATGTAGAACGCAGACGCAGCTTGGATCCTGTGTTGCTGTGGCTGTGTTGTAGGCCAGCAACTATAGCTCCAATTCAACCCCTAGCCTGGGAACCTCCATATGCTGCAGGTGTGGCCCTTAAAAAAAAAAAAGACAAATAAAAACAAAAACCAAAAAAAAACAGAAATAAAACAGAAAAATTGAAGATAAAGAGGTGCGCTAAGAGTTGGGTTTAAAATTGGCTACCTGTGGAGAAAAATTCAAATTCACAGAGGCTTAAGTGCACTAGGTTTGATTTTCCCCTGAGGATGGTATACAGGGCTGGTATAGCAGTTCTACTAACTCATCAGGGATCCAGGTTCCTTCTGTCTTAACCCTCAGGGGGATCTAAGGTGGCTGTTTGAACCTAGTCCTCATGTTCACATTCCAGAAGACAGCAAGAACAAACAGGAAGGAGTGGCAGGCTTCCTCTCTTTAAGACCACATCCTGAAAGCCTCACATAGTGCTTTTAATGAAATTGTGTTTATGCCTTTAGCCAAAACTTGGTCACTTGGCCATAATTAGCTCCTTTCCTCAAGAAGTGAAATCTATTTCTTCTCACTTTGAATCAGCATGACTTGTTTTGGCCCTTAGAATACAACCAACTTAATATTATGTAATTTCTGAGACATGATCTCAACAGGTCTTGATTATTTTTACCCTCTTGGGATCCTGTAATGGCCACACCCTGAAGAAGCTCAGTCTGCCCTTACTGGAGCATACAAGACCACATAGAGAAGGAGGCTCCCCAGCTGACAGCCAGCACAATTGCCGACACGGGAGTTCCCAGTGTGGCTCAGCAGAAACTAAACTGACTAGTATTCACTGGGATGCGGGTTCGATACCTGGCCTCACTGAGTGGGTTAAGGATCCAGCATTGCCGTGAGCTGTGGTGTAGGTCACAGATGCAGCTCAGATCTGGCATTGCTGTGGCTGTGGCGTAGGCTGGCAGATACAGCTCTGATTTGACCCTTACCCTTCGACCTTCCATATGCTGCAGTGAGGCCCTAAAATATATATATATATATATATATATATATATATATATATATATATATATATAGTAGACATATAAGCAAGGCCATCTCTTCTAGCTTTTTGACACTGTTGATATCATGGTGGAAACATCTTGTGCCACCTGAAGTGTAGCCAATATGCTAAGGATGAAGGCATCAAAAGAGGGAAGGGAGATAGGACCTTGATGATGTGACTGAGCCATTGAATTATCCAGCCTAGGACTTGCCTGCCTCTCAATTTCTTACTGATTGAGATAGTATATTTCCCTCCCCTTGAAGTTCCATTTGGTCTGGAACTTCAGTCACACATAGATGAGAGCACTCTGACTGTTATAGTCTCTAGCAACACCATCCCTCACTCAACAATTTCAACCTCTCCCAAAGCCTCACTGCCCTGTGCAGGCATTTAAATTAAACAATGTGTTATTAATTTTAAAGGGAAAAATTCTAATGCATTCCATCCCAACTGAAGTTATCTGAATAATAATACCCCAGACTGAAAAATCTATCAAACAAAGAGAAGTTCATGTAAGTAATAAATAAGATGATAATAAATAAATATAGCTTGTACACCACATGTAAGATAAAGGTTTATCATAATCATCAAAGGTGATGGTTAGTGGTAGTAGTCGGAGAAGAGATGAAACAGTGTTGCAGGTAGAGTATTTCCAGGGAAGGAGATTCTGAAATAGAGGTTAGTATACCAAAATTTTAGGGAGAAATTGCAGGATCAATACAGGAAAGGAAGAAAAGAGATTAAGAGTGTCAGTGTGGTTCTAACAAGTTGTTGAACCAACTCTCCTGGGTGCTCTAGAGTTGGGGTGGACCTTCCAAATTGCACTGAATTGCAGTGAAGAGGATTGGATTTCACACCCCTCCCCAATCTGACCAGTCCCATTGGGGGTGAGGCTGTGCCTGGGAATGTAGTATTTCCACAGTTAAGGTAATACTCTTCACTTTGGGGCAACACCCAGAGAAAATTGTGAGTTGAGGGCTGTCAGGAAATGGAACCCCCAAACACTGGTCGATAATCCTGCAGTACCAAAGGGCAACCTCAGCTGTGCTTCATGGCATCCATGACAGAGCAGAGCCTTTTTTGGAAGGTGGTAGAAAGTCAAGAGACTGTTTTTCATGTACACGATTCAATGTTATAATTTCAGCCTTGTCTTAAGGATTTTTTTTCTTTCAAAATTTGACCCCAAAACAGTAAAGTTGAGCTTTGAAACACCTTGAAGAACATCATAAAAATGTCACATCTTCTATCCCTTCATCTGGTTTGCATACACAATGCAAAACTTGGGGGTTCATTCAAATAGGGCATGAAATTAAAATTTGTTCCACATCCTATTCTTTGACTAGAAACTTATGTTGTGTAAAGTAGTCTATCTTTGCCTGTAACAATAATGCTAAAACTTCACTTTTCATAACATGTTTATCTAGTGGGTTTGGGGGGTGATTAAAAGTTGTTATTCAAAAAAAAAGGAGTTATTTGATAAATAGTATATAACCTTTCAATCATTGCTGTGGTGAAAATTCAATATTTAGACAGTTACGTACTAAGTCTGTAGAGAATATATCCTAACCACACATCAACAAAATACACCATCCAATTTTAAAATAAATCATTTTTCTTAAAAAAATTTAAGAAAATTTATAGCTGCCCGTAAATCATCATTTATTTCCATTCAGTGGGGTTGAAAGTACAGAGTAGAACACACCCTTAGAAACCGTCACTTTAGTTAGCCACTTAAAAAGTTGTCATTCTGTGGGGTTTTTAAGCAGCAAAGATACCATCAAGTATAACATAACTAAATTTAATCTGTGACAAAAGTGCTTTCTTTGATTGTATTATCTTGATACAAACATTGTAAATCCCCAAACTAACCAAAAAGAAGACTATGCAAAGGCAACAAAAGGACAGAGTATTTTCTTAAATGTCACCCATCTAGGACCTAGAGATTATCATACTAAGTGAAGAGAAAGACAGAAAAAGACAAATATCATATGATATCACTTATATGTGGAATCTTTAAAAAGGATACAAATGAACTTGCTTACAAAAGAGAAAACAGACTAACAGGCATGGAAGGCAAACTTGTGTTTACCAAAGTGGAAAGGACAGGGAAGGATAAATTAGGAGTTTGGGGATTAACAGATACACAGTACTATACATAAAATAGGTAAGTAACAAGGGCATACTGTGTAGCACGGGGAACTATATATATATTTTTAAATGTCACCCATCTAACCACAAAGGTATCATAACCTTCTGGTATCACAGACTCAAGTGCTGGGTGACCCACTGTATCCAGCATGCTTCCCAGAAGCAGAGTCTACTGGCGACGGCCTCCCCTTGACATGGATGTAATAGCAACTATCCTGTGGAAAAGGGCTGACTGAGCCAAGAATAGGAAGACTAGTGTCTACACACCAAGATTATAAAGAGAGGCTATTGGAAAGAGAGAGTTTAAATAACAGCCTTGTGCCTAAAATGTCTTGTTTCCCTTTCACAAGATTTAGTCCAGCCGGTTATGGAAGCAACTTCCAGCAGCTTATTGGTATTGTAGTGCTTCTGAGCTGTGACCTAAAAAAGGGGGGGAAATGTAAAATCCAAAGAAAGTGACATAAAGAAATCCCAATCCTGGTTGTCTGGTGAGCTATTTCTATACTTATGTACATCAACGTGCTTCTTGGGTGGTGGTTTAATGTGGCTCTACCTTGGCTTTTGCAATTATGCTGAATGGAGCCGCAACAAATCTTTGTAATGCCAATCTCATCTTTCCACCTCATTGACAGCTCAGGAAATGCATCTGAAATTCATAGTAGCCTCATAGCCTATGGCAAGAGAAATCCATGCTGCTAAAATTTTATTTTAGAATTCAAGCTGGTTTTCCTCAGTTTAGGATGCTCTGTTTTGTTTTTTTTTTTTTTTAAATCTTGTGCTGCCTACCACACTGTATCAAAATAACCAGCCAATATTGTTCAACTGTCAGGGGCCTCAGCTGCCTCTGAATTTTATCAGTAGAAATAAATACTGGAACATGTTTTTTTTAAAAAAAGAATCCTAATAGATAGAAGCTCACATTAATAGAATTAAAAGCAGAAGGGGAAATGTCTATAAACTTTGACTTGATTGCTCCCCCACCTTTCCTTTACTGAATTAAAAAAAAAAGGTTGAATAGATATTCAGACTGATTTAATATTTAGGCTGAGAGGGATGCTAGGCTGGGTCCCAAATTTGTGCAATGTTCAAAGGGAGAGAGATTTTAAAATCCCAGCAAAAAGAGATATTTCCAAATTAATGGCATTGCCCGAATGCCTTGGCTCCCTGCACCCCACCAGGAAGGTTTATTATTTTCTGGTAAAATGTTGCTCGGATGGGGAGTGGTAGTCAGCGATGCGTCAGAGCTGCTCTTTGAACACATTAAAAAGCTGAATGCACAACAAAGAACAGATGTTCCAGCATGCCTTATTTATGCACCCATCAGCAATCTTCCAGTGACCACAAAACACAGCCTTTTTCCCCCTCCTCTTCTCCATGATACTGTTTCCTGATAAGCTCACACTCTTCATCAATTTATTTATTTTTGACCCCTACTGAACTCCTAGGTAATCATCTATGTGTGTGTTCACAAGTGTGCCTGTGTGTGTGCATGTGTTATTTGCGTCTGCCTCCCTCAAAGCTGAATTCTATTGAACTGTGGAACAGGTGTGGATTCTGCAATTAGATCACATTTCAGAGACAGAGACCGAGAGTAATAATGGCGGTGAATTTTTCACAGTCGAATGCAGTGCCATAGCGACCAGCAACAATGAAGGAGAAGAGGTATTAGTATTAAGGGTGATTATTTTTAGTTTATGGGATCATCTGATTGAATGTGGCCAGAAGGCACGGTGAGCGTGTGTTTGGGGCTCACCAGCTGTAAGGCAAACTTGTTTTACTGGCACTTATCTGAAATGCCTCACTCACCCACCCTTTCTGCTTACAATTGGAGTGGAAGTAGCGATTAGGAAGTGAGATATAATGCAGATTAAATGTTATGATGGACTAAGATCCTGTTGGGTTATTAAAACCCATTTGCTTTCACTGGTTTTAAAGGCATAGCACCTTATTGAAACCTCCAGCTCTGGATCTCTGAGCTTTAAAAACTGGGAGGCAGAGGGGTAGAGGGAAGGGTTGTGTGAAGAAAAATAATTTAAAATCTAAAGAGAAGCAAGAATATTTCCTCTTCCTACACAAGAAAGCTGTGGGTTTTTTTCTTTCAGTGAGAGAAGCTAATCTGTGACCTCAATTTGAGCTTCTGAAAAACATGATCCATTAATACGAAAATACTCACCCCCACAAATTGATTTAATAGGCTGAAAATAAATAGGGTGAGAAATGCTCACAATAATATTTGGTCAGTTTTGGAACTTCTGATGCTAAGTGGTATTTCCTTAACGTATTTTCCATATTTTCTATGAAATGGGAAATATCTGGTACCAGATTCAGTGGTGTAAAATCAGCCCTTGGGAGAGTTCCAGCTGTTCCCTGAGGCATCTCAGAATGGTGCTGTGGGCTGGCTGGCAGCAGCAGCTGTCCCTGAAAGAATAAAGGAAGCCAGTCTACAGAGGGGAGGGCTTTGTACAAAGTGAAGCCAAGGGCATCCCATGGACACATAAGGAATCTGGGCTCAGAAGAAAGAGATGTAGGCAGTTTGATAGGATACAGTTGCCCCCGATCCCCTGGGCCTAGGAGCTCAGAATGAGAGCCACAGTTCTCTCTCTAGTACCTTGAAACTTGGATGGCCAAGGCCAAGGATCAACATCAGAAGATCCTGGGTCATGGCCAAGATATTGTCAAGGGCAGAATTCTTTTTCTGGCACCAAAATTAGCTCTTCGAATGAAAAATCTGAGGGATGAGAAATGGTTCTATTGTCCACAAGGCCACCTCATCTTGAGATACCTGTTACCAGCACATGAATTTTCTATTTTGTAGAAAATAGAAATCTTCTGCCTAAGATTCCTGGCAGAAAAGCTGCATTTTCTGGCTAAGAAACAGTAAAGCAAGAGTGACGGCAGACAAATACCAATGGTTTTCTGTTACTACTGAGTTCATTAAATCTCCTGCCACCAGATCCTATCCAACATTTATCATTTCTCTCTCCACTTGGCAAAATATTTCTCACATTATCACCTGAATTTAGCCTCATAAGCCTTGACACTGGGTCAATCACTTCCTTTCTCTAAGCTAGGTTTCTGGAAAATAATGAGTGAAATTGGAGATGTAGTTTACAATCATTTGCAGTAAACTCCCTGCCCAACCTTTTTTAGGGCTGCACCTGCAGCATATGGAAGTTCCTAGGCTAGGAGTTGAATAGGAGCTGTAGCTGCTGGCCTACACCACAGCTACAGCAACACAGGATCCAAGATGCATCTGCGACCTACACCACAGCTCACAACGCCAAATCCCCAACTCACTGAGGAGGCTAGGGATCAAAACTGCATCCTCGGAGTTCCCGTCATGGCGCAGTGGTTAACGAATCCGACTAGGAACCATGAGGTTGCAGGTTCGCTCCCTGCCCTTGCTCAGTGGGTTAACGATCCGGCGTTGCCATGAGCTGTGGTGTAGGTTGCAGACGCGGCTCGGATCCCGCGTTGCTGTGGCTCTGGCATAGGCCAGTGGCTATAGCTCCGATTCAACCCCTAGCCTGGGAACCTCCATATGCCGCGGGAGTGGCCCAAAGAAATAGCAAAAAGACCAAAAAAAAAAAAAAACTGCATCCTCATGGGTTGGATTCGTTTCTGCTGTTTCACAATGGGAACTGCAGAACCCCTTTTACAAACAAAATATTTGCTAAAAGTTGGAGCTGCTCTATTAAACAGTGGCAGTGGAATTCCCACTCAGCTCTCACTCTTCTTGGGGTGAAGAGGCTTGTGTACCTTGAATAAATTCCAAGACTGCTCAGAATTGGATATATAATGTCTAAACTACATGCTGAATATCTTTTCAGCAGAAAGTGTGATTGAATGTCTGGTTCTTCCCCAAAGTGTCCCTAGATAGGAGATGAGTGTGTTGCCAGCCCAAAGGTTCTACACCAGCATCTGGCATGGCAACACCAAAGAAGATGCTGTGGGCTCTACAAGCACCAGGTCATGGTCTCAGGTGTGAGGGGATTGACAGTCCCCCAATTTGACAGTCCTCTTTCATGATACAGTTGAGGAGACTGACAGGTCCAGTCCTCCTTAAGACATAGGTTTTTGTTTCATTTCTTTCTCTCCAGCTGGCAGTGGGACAGAATTTTTAAATGAAGCCTGACTTTTTCATTTGGTTTTGGTTATCTGTTAACATCAGTCATTTTAATAACCAACTGAGAGCCTAAAAATTAGGTGGGGTTTTTATATAGTTAATTTTATAATTTTTTTCATCCAAGCTCTAGCAAGCTTCTCCAGCTCTGCTCTGGGTCTTGCCCAATCTCCATATTGTTTACTTTAAATATTTGAATATGCCTTCTTACACTTACTTTTATTTTGCAAATATTTGAATATACTTTCTTTTGTTTCGCAATTATTTGAATATACCTTCTTATACTTTCCTTTGTTTTGCAAATGACCTTTTACAAAAACCCAAAATGAAACATAGATGCGTCTTTTCCATCTTGGCATTGTAGCAGTGTCTTTCTTTGCTAAAGCCATGCAAGAAAAATGGCAGTATTACTTATTGTTATTGATATGATGACAACTCCTTTGCAGATGTTGCAGTGTCAACATTTGCGGCAAATTTGCATTGTCGCTTTAATATTCCTTGATACACCTTGCCATTTAGTCACCTGAGAGAACACTGACAAGAGGCATGGGAGCCCTGAGTTGGCAGGATGCAGGAGATAGTGCCTGCAAGCTGTGAAAATGAAGAAGTCAGACCACAGAATTCCAATTGAAGGCTTGACATCACCAGACCAAGTGATCCAAACAAGATGTAAATCATAGCCTGTGAAACAGAAGAATTCATTAGCTCTCTGGTATTCGTTGTAGCAACAAATCAGTAATGGAATTAGCTTGGAATCATATATTCTTTGCCCAGTAAAAAAAAAAAAATGGATTTGTAAAAGACAAAAAAAAAAAAAGAGTAAGTACTTTGTTTGAAAAGCAAAGAAACATTTTTAAAAAGTTTGTTTCGTCTAAATTTTATTAAGCCTACACACCCTTCCAAAAGACAAGCCATAATGATAAAGTAACATTCAAATTCTGCTTCTGATGCCAACAATGCATAATGAAGTAAATGGCTGGTTATAGGAAAACATCTTCCAAATGGGTCCAGGCTGGAATGTCTAAATGTTGCTCTTACCGCTATACTTCACTCACCTCAAGCCTGGGGGAGAGCCTCAGCTTCACATTTTGCATTAAGCCAAATGCAATAAATCCAGCCTAAGGACCTGGTGTTGATTAAATACAAGCTATCAATAAGAGGTATCAATAATCTGTAATTAAGCTCTGACTCCAAATTCTTAAATTTGAGTAAGCCATTTCATGCATACACACCAAGACAAAATCAACAAACCAAGTGGCAAAGGCATTTGGTCAAAGGGTAAATTTTTTCTCTGGCTTGTAGCCTGTTTTATTAATTATACTGGTGACCCTCGTGGCAGAATGTGACCACATGGGTCATGCGTGTCAACAGCCATCACTACAACCCTTATTTCCAATCACTGACAATGTGGTTGCTAAAGAGCTATTTTTCTCTTAAAATATATGTAGAGGAAAAATGAAAATTTCTATATTAATGACACGATAATGACATTGTGAAAAGAAAATGGTGATGACATATCCACTGTGGGAATAATATGCCCTCAGGCTAACAAAAGCAGCTTACCTGTTTAACTTATTAGAGTATTTTATAAACATATTTGAAATGAACAACTCAGTTCATCCTGAAATAAAACAACGCTGCATTTTCTTTTATGCACATGAGGAGAGAAGATGCTAATTGCTCACCTAAAACCCACCTAAGAAACTGATAGAAATACACCTGCAATAAAATCAGAGCAATATCATTCCCTGTACCTGCATGATACTCATTCTGGTGAGTCATCCCCAAAGACTTTTTAAAAGAAAATAGAGTTCTATGTTTGCCATTTATTTGCTACAGAGTTGGGCAACCACTTGGTTCCTCAGCTCCCTTCCATCAAAATGAGTCAAGGCCAATAATTTGAGCAGAGTGTAAAGTGGATAGGTGTGAGTTAAAGAACTTTGGAATTGCGGAGATAAAAGGTTTTCTCTCATGGAATGCCATTATTATTAATATTATTGCCATCATCATTATTTATGCTCTCAGCACACGTATAGTGAAAATGTGTTATTCGCATAACTGCTATGCCCTCACCATGTCATTTGCAAAATCACCATGTTCTTCTCACAGAAATGTCACTGAAATGTCATTTTTACAATAGCTGCATTATGAATCTGCTATAACTTGAATTGCTGTACAATGAAAATGCAATTTCTTAGCAATTAAAATTATTCCACCCACCCCAGTCAAATAATAGAAAATCGCCTCCCTGTCCAATGTTGCTTATAGAGCAGTGCAGAATACAGCAAATTGTGAACAGAGTATGGCTTCTCACATGCCCAGGAAGGTCTATGTCTTAGCCATACCAGTGGTTGCATTATACCACAAGTGATTATCTGCTAAACCTGATCTGAACTGGAAGCATATTATGAAAACTCTTATAAGATTTGAAAATTGCAGAGTTCCCGTCATGGCTCAGTGGTTAACAAATCCGACTAGGAACCAGGAAGTTGCAGGTTCGATCCCTGGCCTTGCTCAGTGAGTTAAGGATCTGGCGTTGCCGTGAGCTGTGGTGTAGGTTGCAGATGCGGCTCAGATCCTGCATTGCTGCGGCTGTGGCGTAGGCCGGCGGCCATAGTCTGATTCGACCCCTAGTCTGGGAACCTCCATATGCTACAGGAACAGCCCAAGAAATGGCAAAAAGACAAAAAAAAAAGACCAAAAAAAAAAAAAAGATTGGAAAACTGCATTCATTTCTTTTCTTTTTACATTCACCCAGGACCCTAACCTCATTTAAGCTTGTAGGTATAACAATACTATATCAAGCTATGTAAGAAACTAACAAAGTTTTCATATGGGATAAAATTCTTCTTACAAATGCAACTTGTTATCATTACGGCTACTTACATCCCCTTCTGGTATTAATTGAAAATTTTCTTCTTAATAACTGCCACTCAAACTGTTGACATGTATTAATATCATCATTAATAAGAATGTAGCAATATGCAAAATATAATACAAGTTATCAGCAGGCAGCCCATAGCATGAAATTATTAATGGGTTTGGGGTTAGGCTTAGAGAAATTTTTAAAGGCTCAGTCCCTAATTCACTTGTTTTCAAATGAAATTTTACGTGGCAACCCAACATGTAAAAAGCAAAAATGTAGGTCAATGAAGATTGTTCAAGATGAGAATCTGGGCCCAGAACACTAGAATTAAGGAAAAAATATATGTATTTACAAATACACTAACCAGCCTGAAAGATAATGTGCAGGATAAATAGAGATGTAAATAGACAAGAAATGTGTATGGGGCCACACGGCATTTTGGCTTCTCTCTCTAACCCTCACTTGCACTAAACAGTAGGTATGGTTGGTGTTTACCTCAGTCTAAAGCAAGTGATATGTATATTTGGGCCAAAGAGACAGGACAATGCCTCAGGTAGTTGAAGAATCAGAAGTGGGGGAAGCTTCTACACATGAAACACAAATTATAATTTTAACCTACCTAGAACCACATCCAACCTATACCCAAAGGTCATAGAAAATGTGCCTCTATGTCAAAGCCAGACTCTTCCTGGAAGCAAAGAGATAATTTCAAATATCAGCAATCAAAAATTCAGGGAAATCCAAAAATTTAAGGAAATCCAACATCACAGGGGAGATGAATGAATGGAAGAAATAACTTTTGAGGAAATAAACTAATAAAGGGAGCAAAAAATTAAAAAGGCCTTAAAATAAACATGTTGGATATCCTTACAGAGATTCTCAAAGATGTTACAAGCATGAAAAATAAACTCTAAAAACCAAAAGTATTAATATAAAAAATAAAATAGCAGTGTATAAACTGAATAGAAGATGCAGATAAAGGGCGTATTATTGAGCAGTAAGATTAGAACTAAACAAGGAATTGAGACTGCAGATTTTAAAAGCTCACTGAATGCCAAGCAGGATAAATAACAATAATTTTTAGAAATACCTCAAAGTAGAAATGAAAACCTTTTAGAATAAAAGTACAAAGCTTCTAGAGGGGATTTGGGAAGATAGACATGAAAACAAAAATCATATTGGGGTCTGAGTTCTCAGTGGCAAAAACAGATGCTAGAAGGGGCTTCAGGATTAAAATTATGAAACAATTTGTTTTGTATTTAAGTCCTATAATGAGAAAAGCTAGCATTCAGTAATATTATCATCTACAGATCACCTTGGGGAAAAAAACACATTCTAGAAAAATGAAAAATAAGTCCAAAAAGAATAGGATGCCAGATATAAGACATGGTAATGAGCAAAGAAACCACCCACACGTTTACTTAAATTAGAAGCTGTTTGGGGAGTTCCCACAGTTCAGTGGAAACAAATTCGACTAGGAACCATGAGGTTGCTGGTTCGATCCCTGGCCTCACTCAGTGGGTTAAGGATCTGGTGTTGCAGTGAGCTGTGGTATAGGTTGCAGATGCGGCTTGGATCTGGCATTGCTGTGGCTCTGTTGTAAATCAACATCAATAGTTCCGATTAGACCCCTGCCTGGGAACCTACATATGCCAAGACCAAAAAAAAAAAAAAAGCTGTTTTGATACATATAGAAAAGAAAATTAACAATCTAGAATTAAAGTCCAAAGTCATCTCAACATGGAAGGTATTATAATAAAGAATCTGCCTCAATTTTTGATATTTGACTGCTAACAGACCCACTACTTCTCCTTTCCCTCTGAGCCCATCTGGGCAAGCTGATAAGAAAGTGCAGATTATCCCTTCTTTGGTACTGGCAGGACTTCAAACCATACAAGCCCCTGCCATGTACAAGAATCCTCATTCAAGTTCCAAATCCTAAACAAAATAAAAACTGAACTAGTCTCCTCTCCCTGGTTTATCAAGCCATGTTTGGACCAGGATGAAGGTCCATCATGCTCTCCCCAGAAAGCCTTATTATGTAATAAACCTTTTCATATCATCTTGATGGGTCTGTGTTGCCATTATTCTTGATACTCAAACCTAATTTTGGATGGGAAATCCATACTACTGCTATAAAGTGACCAAGATAGGTGTGGCGATATCTGCCAAACTCTCATGGCTCCCTCACCTGGAACTCATGGAACCAAGCCCATGACAGGCAGAAGACAAAGCCTGTGAGGTTATGACAGAGAAAACCATTATAATCCAGACACTTGAACATTAAAATAAGAAAATCCTATCCCACGGTAGGAAGCAGAGGGATAACTTCCAGTCTTGGCTTTGGATTCTTGCTAAATCAAAAAAAAACAATATCTACCTTGAGAACTGTCAACTACAAGACAATACTTATGCATGTTTAGGCTGTTTTCAAAAAATTCAAGCTGGAAATTTAAAATTGTCCCATGTAAGTAATGTGTACAGGTTCTAAGCATAAGTAAACATAAATATCCCATAGAAAAATATTTAAAACCTAGATGTTAAATAATCTCCATGTCCTCAGAAGCATTAATTAATATATAAAAAGCACAATACATATGCAGAGGTAGAAAACACTGAGTAAAAACCAAAAGTGACATAATAAGACAACTGAAGACCATAGATATTGGGGTATCATATACACAATATAAAATATTTTATTTTATATATTTAAAAATACTTAAAATGTAATAAAATAGTAACAAAAATAATGATTCCTCAAAAAATAATCAAGCAGATTTTTTTTAAATATAAATTCTTGAAGTTAAAAATATCATAATTGAAATTAGAAACTCAAGGAAGCAGTTAAGCAGTAGATTAGGCACAGCTGAGAAGAGAATTAATTAAATGTAAGGCAGTTTAAAAGATATTTTCCAGAATGTGGAAGAAAAAAAGTGGAGAATACAATAATAGAGTATTAGGATATCTAACTAGAGTTCTAAAAAGAACTAATATTGAAAATGGGAAGTGGCACTCTACCAAGGAATAAGCATTTTCTAGAATGGATGAAAGATCCTGGTATCAGATTTGGAAAGCCCAAAGACTCCAAAAAGAATAAATAAAAAGAAATCTAGATCCATCTACTTTGAAAAACAATAAGATTAAAGTGAAAGTAATAAAAGCAGCCAAATAGATTCTACAATATCACAATAATTAGAATGACAGATGACTTCTCGATGGTAACAATGGGAGTCCAAGACAGTAGAAAAATATCTTCAAAGTACTGATTGTAAATCAACTGTAAATCAAAAATTGTATAACTAGTTAAAGTTACCAAAAGCAATAGTAAAACAAAGATATTTCAGACATTAAAAAGTACAAACCTTAAGTGTATATGTTAATGAATTTTTATAATAGCAATTCAAATCCTTATCAAGATATAGAACATTACCATCCCCCCTAGAAAACTCTGTAAATTCCCAGTCAATCCTCACTCCTCTACCTACATTCCAGGACAACCATGTTCTATGCTTTTTCCACTGTAGATTTGTTTTTCCAATTCTAGAACTTCATACAGAAGGAATCCTACTCTTTCGCACTTTTTACATACTTTTGTGTAAGGCTTCTTTCAGCATAGTTTTTTGAGATTCTTTCATGTTATTCATTCTATTTTTATTGTTGAGTGTTTCTGAACAGTAGTCCATTCTATGAATATTCTATTCTTTATCCATATTGTATACCTAGGCTGTTCCCAATTTGAGTATTAAACTGATATAAACATTCATATACATGTCTTTTTATGGATGGTTACTCCTTATTCCTTATATGTAGAAAAAAATGACTGCTTTGCTACAAATCAACTTTCAACAAATTTCACTGAATCAAAATTCTCTGAATAACGCAAAATATAGAACAACAAAAAAGAATTTTTAAACACCTATATCTTGCACTTGTAAATAATTCATGTGTTAAAGGAGACACTATAGTGGCAATTAGAAAAAACTAAAGGATTTTAAAACTGCATATTATAATGTGAGATCCAGCTAAAATGGCACTTAGAGCAAAATTTATTGGGTTAAATTCATGTATTAGTAAAGAAGAAAGGCTGAAAGGACAAATGATCCAACTGAAATAAGAAAATACAGCATAATTAAAGACAGTAAAATGATGGAAAATGTAGCAACTAGTACAAAAATTAATGAAATGAAAGGTAAATGTATATTAGAGAGAAACAACACAAAGTTGGTGTTTCAGAAAGATGAAGAAAATTGACAGACTTCTAGCTAATCAAAAAAGACAGAGAAAGCATAAATAATTATTATTATTAGGAAGTAATGATTATTGCCATTGTGAGGATTAAAATTTTAATAAAAGAATATAGAGAACTTTTTATAAAAATAAATGTAAAATTTAAATGAATTAAATAAATTGCATATACACACACATAAAACATCAAAACTGACCTAAAATTTCTTTCTGGAGACATATTTTGTTTCAGAATTTTTCTTCCCAAGTCACAAGTTTATGATTTCTGCTTTTTAAGTTATTGCAGAGGTAAGACTGAAAACGAGAATCCAGAAATTCCACGAGTTGAAGGGTTGAGAGTTACAGTTATTGCCCATCTCCAGATGGTAAACCTTTTTCAAATTTGCACACAGTCACAGGGCTGATTATGGCCATTAAAATGCAGACTAGGAGCAAACAAAAAATAAAAAATCTTGACTGTCACATCTTTGTTAAATCATCTGATTGTATTAATATGGTTCCCAGTAAATATTCTTCAATTAGGCAGAATGGCTCCGGGACTAATTCTAAGGTAAGTATCCTGGTATCAAAGGACCCATAATGATGTATAGAGTGAGGTCTCACAAGGAAAATAGTGTATTATGTCATTTTGCGCAGAGAAAGGAATCATTTTTAAAAAAATGTTTGAGATAATTTTTTTTCCAAAAATGTCAATGGCATGGATTAAAAGAGACTGTGACTGTTCAGTACAGCTGGGCTACAAAACTTTTATTTGTCAGGAAATGGATTGAGAAGCCCTCTATAGATGTAACTGAGGAAAATTATAGAATGGGAAGGATGGCCCATAGAGTAGTTAAGAGCCAAGGAGGACAGCAGACTGGAGACTTGCTCCCAGACACCATGACCAGAGTCTAATCAAGAAATGCTTCCTACGTACAAAGTAGGGAACCTCACCATATTTCCCAGAGGAACTTCAGAATTGCAGTACACTAGCAACAATAATGAAATTCCCATTATTCCCCTTTCCAGTGGGGGTGCTTATTTAGGTTCTATTAACTCTGCTCTACCATTAGAGATGGAACAGTGTAGGGAAAGATGTTACACATAAGATGTCTTTTTTATACTCAGGTCCCAGAAGTAAAAGAAGTAGAATCTAGTCATAGTACAGATCACGAGATCCTAGATCCCAGATCCTAATGCTGTAATTAAAAGAGATTTTTGGATGTCTTGATGACCAGGTAAGTGTATTTTTCTTGCAGAAGAAAAATTTTTATGATCATAAGGGATGACTATGGTAGGCTATTATTTATTAACAATTAGTCATTCCCATTTTTTCATTGTCAAGCTTCTGTAAGGGACAGAGTGTATGATCTCACCTCATTGACTTTGAGCTTGTCTGTGTGACTTGCTTATGAATAATGAGAAAAAGTGATATTTGCCACATTTGGTTTGGTTCATGCTTCTTATATTTCTACCCCAGTCATGAAGTCAGGATATACCAAATCTGAGTAGCTTTTTCACCCTGGCTTCTAAAATGAAAAGGCATGTAAATCAGAGCCCAAATGAGCCCAACAAATATAATCAGAATTATGATATAACATATAACATGAGAAAAAAAAGTGATATTGCAAACCATTGAGCTAGTGGAATTATTACTATAGCAATAGCTGAATAAATACTTTTCAACTTATGAGACTATTATGAACTTATTAACAAAACCAAAAATGAAAAAGGAAAAAAACCCAAGAAAATATATTGTTCATTTCACTCATAAGCATATATTAAAAATTCTAAATAAACTATTGTCAAACTGAATCTAGTATTGCATAAAAGAGATAACATTTGATGACTAAACTTGTTTTATTCTAGGAATGCAAGGTTGGCTCAACAGCAGAAATTGTATTAGTATAATTTATTACATTAAAAATTCATACAATCACCATAGATGTAGAAAAGGCATTTAATAATTTATATTATTTATAACAATAATTTTTAAAAACGTTTCAGGAAAGATGATTATCCTTAATTTGATAACCATTATCTATGATGAATCTACAGCAAGTATCCACTCAATAGTAAAACATTAAAATAATTTCTTTAGCTAGCAGAGAAAACACATTTATTGGATAATGTAGTAGACTATACACAAAATTTTAATAAGAAGAATAAAGATTTGAAATCAAGAAACAAATGATCTTATTTCATATGTGATATGACCAATAGCCATTTGAGAAAATGAAGACTATTGTGTTCTTTTCTAATCTTTACCTATTTTTACTTATATTTGTATGCTAAGGGTGTAAACATAAAAAAGCATAAGGTTTTTTTCAAATAATATTCTAGATTTTAAAAGAATATTAAGCGAGGTTGCCAAACGTAAGCTCAACAAGCAAAAACCAATTGCAACTTACATACAGTAATAAACAGAAAATACAATTCTAATGGGATACAGTAGTTCTCCTGTGGCACAGCAAGTTAAGGATCTGGCATTGTCACTGGAACAGCTTAGGTTGCTGCTATAGTGTGGGTTCAGACCTTAGCCCAGGAACTTCCATATGCTGTGGGCATGGTCAAAATTAAAATAAAATAGATACAATTTAAAATATCAACTAGGAGTCCCCATCATGGCTCAGTGGTTAACGAATCTGACTAGCATGAGGATGTAGGTTCAATTCCAATGGGTTAAGGATCCGACATTGCCATGAGCTGTGGTATAGTTTGTAGACACGACTTAGATCCTGCATTGCTGTGGCTGTGGTGTAGACTGGCAGCTGTAGCTCCGGTTTGACCCCTAGCCTGGGAACCTCCATATGCCACAGATGAGGTCCTAAAAAGCAAATAAAAATAGAAATAAAAATTAAAAATAAATAAAATATCAATGAAAATATAAAATATATAGGAAGATATGTAACAATTTATAAGGCCTTTATGTGAACTATTTTATTTATTTATTTATTTATTTTAGTTGTTATTTCCCTAGTACAATTTTTTTTCTACTGTACAGCATTGTGACCCAGTTACACATACATGTATACATTTTTTTCTCACATTATCATGCTCCATCACAAGTGACTAGAAATTTGAAAGCCATAATGAAGATCAAATAAGTGGAAGAGTCAATTATATTCTTAGATAAGAAGATAATATTTTAAAAATAACAATTTTCCCCAAATTAATCTCTAGATAAAATGGAATTCCAATTGGAATTCCAAGAGGATTTTTGTGGAACCTGGCAAATAATTCTAAAATTTATAAGGAAGGGCAGATGGATGATGATGATAGTAATAATAATAAAAATAATAATAAAACATTACTAAAGAAACTAGCCTTACCAGATGTCAAGACTTTTTATGAAGTTCTACTAATGAAGACAGGTAGTGCTGGTGCAGGCATAGACAGAAAATTGAAAAGAATACAAAGTCCATGCAACACATTCTACAACATTAAGAATTTCATTCTTAGAGTTCCCATCGTGGTGCAGCAGAAATGAATCCGACCAAGAACCATGAGGTTGTGGTTTCCATCCATGGCCTCACTCAATGTGTTAAGGATCTTGTGTCATCATGAGCTGTGGTATAGGTTGCAGATGTGGCTTGGATCTGGCATTGCTGTGGCTCTGGCGTAGGCTGGCAGCTCCAGCTTCAGTTAAACCCCTAGCCTGGGAACCTCCATATGCCATGGGTGTGGCCCTAAAAAAAAAAAAAAACTTCATTCTTATTCAAAAATTTAAGAAAAATTAAAATAGAATGTTTAAAGGCAACTCACACACTCAGTGCAATATAGCAGCACAAATAAACTGTTAAAGAATTCAATTCCAAAATATACAATATTGTCATAGGGATGTGCTTTTACAAAAGAAAAATCATGCCTTTCCCATAAACATACAAAAAGTGATCAACATCCTTAATATTGGTCAGGAAAATCCAATTTAAAATCTCAGTGAGATACCATTTTGAACTCACCAGATTAGTAATAGTAATGATGATGATGATGATGATAATTACGTCTCACTGTACCAAATTTTAGTTGGAACCTAAGCAATGCTGTATCTCATACACTGCCAGTTGAATTATAAAATGGTGTAGCCCTATGGAAATCTGTTTGGGATTACCTCTAAAGCTGACAATGCTCTTTTTCTAAGACCCGGTTATTGTACCCCTGGGTATACCCAATCTCAGAGATCAGGCTTTTTACCACAGAACCAAAGAGTTCTATTTCACCTTTTTTGCTTAAGATCTTTAGGTTTTTTTCAGTTTCTTACACTTAAAAACAAAAGAACCTAAATAATACAATTGGTAGTTTTACTTTGAGCAAAAGATTTCACTGTCATTTGTCTCTGTTTGACTCTATGTGTCAGCTTTCCTTTTTTATATCAATGTCCTCTAGAAGGCAAGAAACATTGGTGACACCACTCTAGACTTTCATATTTCCAAGCTTCACCACAGACAGAAATGAAACACTTTGTCCAGAAAGCAAACTTAAAAATCCCAGAGAAGGGCTCAGTGGACCCAGTTTAAGTCAGTTGCCCATCCCTGGGCTAATCAGCTACAAGCTGGTGTGGGCCAGGGGAGTATCTGTAAGGGGCTCACACCAAGTCAAGCTCCGTTGATTGAAAGAGAGGAGGTTCCTTCTTACCCCTCAGTACTCAGCTTACATATCACCTTCTCAGATTTGCCTCTCCTAACCACACAAAAGTGGGCGCCTTTCTCTTATTCTTTCTCATTCTCTCTGTTCTGTTTTGTTTTTCAACACTCACCACAATATGTAACTATTTTATTTTTATTCATTGGCAGAATAATGGCCCACCAAATCCCTATGCTCTAATCCTCAGGACCTATGAATAAATTACCTTACACGACAAAAAGGAACTTTGCAGAGGTGATTACTGCACCTTGAGTTGGGGAAATTATCTTGGTAGCTTCAGTCTAATCACATGGATCCTTAAAAGCAAAGGACCCTTCCCAGCTGTGTTCAAGGAGAGTTGTGATGACAAAAGAAGGGTCAAAGGAATGTGACATGGGAAGGGCTTGCTCTGACATTGCTGGCTTTGATGACAGGGGAAGGGGCCCATAATTCAAGAAATAAAGGTGGCCTGTAGACGTTGGAAAAGGTAAGGAAATAAATTTTCTCCTACAGCCTCCAGAAAGAAACCTTTAACCTCATGACACCCATGTCAAAATTATGCCCTACAGGATTGTTAGGGTAATAAACTTGCACAGTTTTAAGCCATTAAATGTGTGGTAATTTGTTATGATCGCAATAGGAACCCTATCCCTGGTTATCGTCTGTTACTAGAATGTAATCTTTAGGAGAGAGGAAATTTGTCTATTTTTTCCTTTTATCTCCCGTTTGTAGCACAGCACCTTGCATAAATTTATTGAATGAATAAGAAGATGAATAAATGAATGAACTAAGAAATCTGTGCTTCATATCCAAAAGTTCATCTTGCAGTCTTCATTTGAAGTGTTTGTCTTCCCTCTATGGAAATCATAAATGTGGAGAATCAAGTAGAAAATGCAACCAATGATCTCGAGTTTCTCTCTATGGGTCAGAAGGGAAAATATTGACTGAGAAAATGTGAAAAATGTGCCCTCTTCTGCAAAGAGAGAAGAATTATGCCAAGCCAAGAGAACAATCAAAGAAGCTAGCAAATCATAGATCTGGGACAGCACTTACTCTTTATCTGAGCTTTCAGATAGGATGTGTTTTCTGTCAGCTGATATTTCCTATTCAATTTCCAGAAAGATCCCACTGTCACAGTGTGGTAAAATACTGGATCACCCACATCAACTCCAAAATGGTCTCTCTTCTGGTGAAGTTAGATTTTATGATTTACACTCATTAATGGGAACTAGTAACTTTTCTAGAAGAAAAATGATGGCATGTTCTGAGGAATGAATCCTTTTCCAGGCAATTTGTTTTTGAAGAGAAAATTCAAACTACTTATCAGATAATTCACTATGTCTATATGGGTTCAGCAATAGAATACTTTTAATACTCAGAACCAACTAGTTAAAACTGGTGTCTTTCTGGAGTTCCCATCGTAGTGCAGTGGAAACGATCTGACTAGGAATCATGAGGTTTCAGGTTCGATCCCTGGTCTCACTCAGTAGGTTAAGGATCTGGCATTGCCACCAGCTGTGGTGTAGGTCACAGACGCAGCTCATGGCTCGGATCCTGCATTGCTGTGGCTGTAGTGTAGGCCGACAGCTGTAGCTCTGATTAGACCCCTAGCCTGGGAACTTCCATATGCCATGGGTGTGGCCCTAAAAAAGCATACACACACAAAAAGAAAGACAGAAGAAACTGGTAACTTTCTGGGAGTCCCCACGGTGATGCCATGGGTTAAGAATCCAACCTCAGTGGCTCAGGTTGCTATGGAGATGTGGATTTGATTCCCTGGCCCAGCACAATGGGTTAAATGATCCTGCATTGCAGCAACTTTGGCATAGGTCACAAGTGCAAGTCGGATTTACTCCCTGGCCAGGGAACTTCCATATGCCATGGGTGCAGCCATTAAAAACAACAACAACAACAAAAAAAACTGGCAGCTTTCTTCATCAGGAGGAATCAAGTAAGAACTGTGCCAGAAAATGAACAAGGCACTGTAAGGAAAGGGTTAAAGCAATGTCACCTGAGATGAACTCAGAATCATTGAACTACTATGAAATAAAGGCAGCAAAACAAGTTGTTGGAGGAATAAAAGAATGGTCCCTGACTATTTTCATACACAAATTTTGCTTCTACACCATACCCTTAACCAAAGCGTATGTATCTATATGTAAATGTTTACATACATATATATAACATATATATATATATAGATAGATAGATATACGTGTGTGTGATGTGTGGAATAGCTTTGAGTTGTGGTCCAGCCAACCAGTCAAGCTGTGGGCAGAGAAAATGCCTCATTCCAGATCCAGGAGTTCCCATTGGGTGTGAACCATTATTCCTATCTAACAATGAACTCCACTTCTGAGCCAGAGGCATTAGTCTCACGTTTTTCCTCCCTTACGCCCCACCAAATATTCTTAAATCCTCAAATCTCTGTCTTTCTTCATGGTAACTGTGGAGGAAATGATTTTGGACGGAATTAAGTGGGCACAGGTGGTACTATAGTACATACTAGCTCCCAGCATAACATCTGCTTCAGATTCTTCAAAGCTTCTTATTTTTACAACAGTCCTCTTTGTCTTTTCTCTTTTTTTGTAGTTCTGTGGGGTTGTTTTTTTCCCTCTTATTTCAAGTCCCTGGAAGAAAGAGGAAGTGGGGGTGGAGGATGAAGGAATTTCCATATGCTTCATCGGATGATAGCTCATAGTTACCTCTGTTGTATATGATGCCAGAACACTCACACTTTCTAGACCAGCACCATCCAAGGGAGTTTTCTACAATGATGGGAATGCTCTATGTCCATACTAGGTCTGTCCACTAACTTCACATATCTGTTGAACACCTCAGATGTGGCTAGTCTAAAAACTACCTGAATTTTTAATTTTCATGAAATTTAACTAATTTAAATTATCTGTGGATAGTAGCCACCTTATGAAGCAGCAGAATTCAAAACACTTTCTGAGCATTAGAATTCCAGCTCAATTTTCTTCTATATTTTGCAACATATTCTATTTATTTAAAATAAAATCCTTTCGTGTTAAAGTTTGCATCTCAAAATATTGCTTGGCTAAGCATAATCACTCTCTTTTTCTTTCTCTCTCTCAAGTTCATTCCACATTGCTTCTTCTTGTAAGTCTCATTCTTTTCCCACAGTCATATCCAATCACACACACACACGTGCACATGAACACAAACATGACACTAGATACCACAGTGAAAGAGGCTCTGTCATCCTTATGTATCTTGCTTCTGAAAAACTATATGAGAGAAAAGCAAAGGGGAAATGTGTCATGGCTAGTCCCCTAAGATTTTCAAATGTAAATATAAGAGAGAGTTTATAAATACAGTACAATGTGTTCATGCAGCATCATGAGTTGCTGCTCATTACAGAGTATTTACACAATGACAATGTTTGGTCCAAAGTGAAATGTTTGATGAAGTGTTGCCATTAACAAGGCGAGGAAAAGCAAAACAGAATTGGAGTTTTTGGAAAAGTTTAGATCTTTAAGAACTTTAGAGATTCATGAACTTTTTTCTCACTCAAGGGATATTTTTCTTCTTTTAAGCCATTGTTGATCAAGGGGATGTTTAATAAATAACTTGCTTTTATTCCTAAGTGGTAGGCTGGACTGTGTAAGTAATAAAGCCTGACTTTGACAGTCCTGCCCACTGACTTTCTATCATAGAAATAAAGATGATGATGTGCTAGTCTACACTCAACCAGATCCCAAACCTCCCATCAGAAGTTAAGGTTTGGTTTCTAAATTTAGTATCCATAGCTTCTCAAATGCGCCAACTAACAAGAACAATTTCGTTACCACAAAATCTTTCTTAGGACATGAGAGCTAGCATTCTGTTTCTGCAGCCCCTTGCTATTGAGTGCTGCCTACACTGGCAAATATCCACATGAAGGAACAACCTACCAGAAAGCAGGGCAGGTGTTCATCATGAGCCTTCAAAGCTGGGCTGCAAACTCAGTATCTTCATTAGTAATATTCTCCTTCCCTTGGGAAACAGATCTGAAATAATGTTTGGTTGACCTAACAGGTAGGCACACTGGTGTGCCAGGAGTCAGGTAACACAGGGAAGGAAAGACAGCCAACAGGAGTCCATTATTAAGCCACTTACTATAGTGAGTGACTTAATCCCAGGGCTTTGGTGGGGTATAATGCCAGCTAAGGGTCAAGAGAACTAGAATACTTGTACCCCCATAGTTGTTAGTCATCGTTTAAGGTATGCCTCGGAGGGTATATTCATTCTAGCACATCACTAGGGTAAAGTGGATAATTTCCACCCAAGGGCAGTTGACTGAGAAAAGCAGGTGTGAGCTGTTGGAAGTCAGGTTGGCATGCACAGGAACGTGAGAGGTTTTGAAGGCATATAGCCAGAACATTGACAACCTACCACATAAATATTACATGTGATGGAATCCTTCTTAGGGTAGATAATGCTAATTTGATAGAATTCCTTTTTGCTTCTCAAATATTGCATTTACTACCTGCAAGAGCATGTAGTCTAGAATTTGGTGAATTCTTCCATATTTAGTTTAGGATTTAATAAACTTCAATAATGACTTTCCCATATTTCTAGGAAGAAGGAGGACTAGTCTTTTATTTTGTTCAGAAATTACTCTGTATCCTTGATTGTTTGAGCCATGGGATTTTTCTGCATTTGCTTAAATTTTTCTTCATATGGAATAATCTGAATTTTTGCCTTATCAAGACTTTTTACAAAAATGTTATTGGAGCATAGTTGATTTAAAATGTTGTATTTATTTCAGGTGTAGAGCAAAGTGAATTAGTTATACATATACATACATCCATTCCTTTTCAGATTCTTTTCCCATATAGGTTATTACATAGTATTGAGTATATTTCCCTGTGCTATAGAGTAGGTCCTTGTTACTTATCTATTTTATATATAGAAGGGTGTATATGTTAATCTCAACCCTCTCATTTATTCCTCCCTCAACATGTCCCTTTTCAGAGCCATAAGTTTGGTTTCAAAATTTTTGAGTCTGGTTCTGTTTTGTGAATAAGTTATTGTGTATCATTTTTATTAGATTCCATGTATTAATTCTTTCATAGGATATTTGTCTTTCTCTGTTTGACATTTCACTTAGTATGATAATTCTTAGGTCCATCCACGTTGCTGAAAATGGCATTATTTTGTTCTTTTTTTTTACAGCTGATGTTTTAAAAAATATCCCAGTTTAGAAAAGGCACAGAACATCAAGAAACTCCAGTTGTGGATCTCCCAGATTGCTGAGGCATATCAGGGAAAAAGGACATGAAGGGCATGAATCTTTCATCTAAATTATGTGTATATGTTGGTTTCGTGTACTTAATACATGACATGATTAAACACGGATTCACTCAGGCACATGCAAAATTGTCATAGACCCCTCTTGTCATAGATTGTACTTAGCAGACTAGTTTATCTCTCATAGAGTCAGGACTTTGTATAATATCCAAGATACACAGTATGAATCAGACCACCCAAACCCTCCACACGAGGGTGATACAGATTGGCAGAGGGTGGTCCATGATGGTGCAGTATGGAAGGAGGGGGGATGGGGACTGGCCGGAACTCAGGGGAATGACTATGAAGACACAGACGCACAGAGCAGAAGAGCCGAGTGTGGTAAGGCATCGGGAGCAGAATCAAGACTGAAGGCCATGAGACAAAGCTGAGCATCCAACTGGGCACAGACATTGCTGGAGGTAGGGTCAGGAGCGGAAGAAGCCAGTGTGTGAGGATTTTGTTGAGGAACCAAAAAGGCAGAGAGGGCTAGAAGAAGGGAAAAGAACAAGGAGGGGTGTGATTTGAGAAAAATGGTGCAAAATGGTTCAGGATCTCACCTGAGAGTGCCAACAACCCTCCAGGACTCATGAGGCCTTGGCACATTCTTCCAACCAGAAACATTTCTTTGTAGAATTCTACTGAGAAAAAGAACACATTTACACACATGTTAACTGCACCCTAAATGACAGGACTCATTCAACTCTGTATTCTTTACAGCTGGCCTAAGTAAAGAATAGATTTGGGATTCCACTCATTTGGTTAGTAAGTTTTAACTATGTATTGATTAAAACTGCACATATTTATTGTAGAAAGTTTGAAACATGCAGAAAAAAATCAAGGGAGAAAATTAACATCTCCAACAATTTGCCTTCTCAGAAATGTTTACATGTATTCTATAGTTTCGACAAAAGATTTGTATAATAAAATGTAATGTAGTGTAGTATACTGTAGTGTAATATAATATAATGTGTGTTGTAACATTTTTTGGCTGCACCCATGGCATGCATAATTTCCCAGGCCACGGATCAAACTGGCACCACAGCAGCAGCCAGAGCCACAGCAGTGACATTGCCAGATCCTTAACCCACTGAGTCACCAGGGAACTCCTATAACTTTTTAACTTAATCCTTCAGAGTATTATTCCATTCAATTGTACTTTGTCCATCTGTGGAAAACACTTCTAAGAGTGTAGTATTTTTAGAGGCAAAAATGTCACCACCACCACCACATCATACACAAAACATATGAAAGAGTAAATTGTTGTTTCATATCACTTCCTAACATGAGAGGGTTTTCGTATAGTTTACACTGTTAATGCTCCACTATCCGAGGAGGAAACAGATTGCATGTTCGAATGTAGACACTTGGAGGAAGGTTTGGTAAGGATATAAGGAAACTGCCAGGACCCAGAAGGTGGTGACAGTAGGAAACCACCAGCTCTAGACCCGAGATGCAGAGGAGAGGGAGCACCAGAATGTGGAGGCAGTGCCATGCACAAATAACCACCTCGACAGGAACTGTGATCTGGATTGAGGGAGAGGGCCATCCCAGCCGGAGAGAAACATTCACCAACCCTAAATGTCTCCTCCTTTAACATTCTGCCAGTGTGCCCTCCCCTTGCTGGACCCACCCAGACATCAGCTATCAAAGAAGCCTTTAGATGTGGTCCAAAGAGGCCACCTTTCTGTGACTGGAGAATGGATATTCTCAAGCACAAATGCCCATGAGGGGTTAATTCTCTCACCTCTACATTTTGGGTCACAGAAGCTGTCCGTCTTTCATTCATTCATATTCTTCACTTCCTCAACAAAGATATTCAAACATCATATTAATACTAGCAAAAAATGGGGAAAGGGGAGCAGATAGACTAAAATATGATAAAATGCACCCAAATGCAATAGGGCATTGTTAAATATTGGTACATCAAAGGATGAGGTTCTATGCAGCTAATGATAATGTATATTATTCAAATAGTGATGTCAATTTTCTTTTTCATCTGAGTATGCTGGCATAGCCACATTTGGAAGGAATTTAGATTGTAAGGAATTGAACTCTGGGTCTAAAGGTGGAAAACACTTCATTCAAACAAGTGTGGGTAATTTTCTAAGTGCCTGTGCCTATTCCTTTCTATCTCATGTTTAAAAAAAGAAAATACTCGGCAGCTTGGTTCAGAGGTATGGTTTCATTTTGATTTCTTTCTTTTCTTCCTGACAGTTAATAGGCAAATTAGATATGAGAGAAGAATGTTTGAGTACAGAAATGAGAAACAAATATCAAACAAAGGCTGAAGCCATTACAGAATAAAGATAAAATCCAACTTGCCCTGCTTTCATCAACTCTATTGCCTAGTTATTTTCTTCTTCAAGTTTTCTTTTCTTTTTTTTTTCTCTTTAAGGCCATACCTGCTGCATCTGGAACTTCCCAGGCTAGGTGTCTAATTGGAACTGCAGCTGCTGGCCTACACCATAGCCATAGCAGTGGGGGATCTGGAGCTGCATCTGCAACCTATGCCATAGCTCATGGCAATGCCAAATCCTTAACCCACTGAGCAAGGCCAGGATTGACCCTGCATGCTCATGGATTCTAGTCGGGTTCATAACCCACTGAGCTGCTACTGGAACTCCCAAGTTTTCCTTTTTTTTTTTTTTTGCTTTTTAGGGACAGACCCATGGCATATGGAGGTTCCCAGGCTAGGGGTCAAATCAGAGGGTAGCTGCTGGCCTACACCACAGCCAAAGCAATGCAGGATCTGAGTAGTGTCTGTTACCTACACTATAGCTCATGGCAACGCCAGATCCTTAATCCACTGAGCAAGGCCAGGGATCTAACCTGTGTCCTCACAGATACTAGTTAGACTTGTTTCTGCTGAGCCATGATGGGAACTCCCCAAGTTTTCTTTATAGTCAATAACTGACATAAGGTATTACATTTTTAGCTAAGTCTTAGTACAATAGCAGAGTGTACACAACATACGCAAAACAACATCTCTGCAGCAGCACAAATGAGAATATCTTTGACCCCACTTAACCAGGTCACTTTTCAGGGAAAATAAAAGGTACCTCCCTCTAGTCTAACTAACTTAGCAAGTCCCCAGGCCAAAATGGCTTCCAACCTGAATTGACCAGCCATGTGTTTTACAACTAGAAGAATTTTCTGGAAAGCCCACAGAGATTAAACTCCTATCCAAATCATGAGATGTTTCAATTAGTGGCAATTTTTTTGTTGTTGCACAAAAGATAAAGTCTAAATATTCTTATAGATTCAATAACCCACTATGACAAAATATATGAGTTCATAAGTTTGGACTGACATAAATGCCCATCTCCTATACTAGCACATTTTAATCACCGTTGTATAAGTGAGAAGAGATCACTTCAATGAAAATAAACTTGCTATTCACCATTGTTAACAATCTCAGAAAAACTGGCACCTGCTTATTATGACATTTGTTCAATACTCCTTCAGTCGCAAAAGGTTTTACTCTCCCCAGAGGAGAGGGAAGTGAAATCTTCCTGGGGGTAATGGTATGTTTATTGTAGGTATGTGCCTCTGTTTTCTTAGTCTCGTGAAATGCAGCGACGTACTTCCTTCTGCAAGTGAAACTTGACATTATGTATACAAAACCCAGGTAACTATGACTATAAGTCATCCTTCCTTCATGATTAAGGTGCTCTTTGTGGGTTATTCAAAAAGTGAGCTGACAGAGTTACTTTGAAGAAACTAATTTGTTACAAGGCAAGGAATCATTATAAGTATTTAAGCAACTAATCTGTACTTCTTAACCTTATCCGTTAACCAAGTCAAACATCTCTCTTACTTTGGGACAAGCTTTTTGCTAGTGATTGAATAAAGTAATGGCTCCTAAGAAAGTACTTCCAGGCTTCTGTTTCTGTAGCTTTGGAGCCACCAGGAAACTTTGTCCCTCTGTGTTGCTGCCCTTTGTACACCTTCTAAAGATTTCAATGCATTGTGGATAGCCTTTCTTTTAAAGTTTTATATCACTTTGTTTTTATTTATTTGTTTTGTGGTAAGAAAATTTAGCATAGTATCTACCCTCTCAACAAATTTGAAGTGCACAATACTGTTATTAACTACAAGCCCTATGTTGTACAACAGATCTCTATAACTTCTTCATTCAGCATAACTGAAAATTTATACCCACTGAAGAATTCCTAATTTCCTCTACCTCCAGCCCCTGACAACTACCATTCTCCATGTCTATGAGTTCATCTATTTAAATACTTTATAAATGGGATCATGCAGTAGTTGTCTTTTTGTGACTAACTCATTTCATTTAGCATAATGTCCTCCATATTCATCCAGTTGTAGCAAATCACAGGATTCCCTTCTTTTTTGAAGCTGAATAACATTCCATTTTGTGTATATATAATATTTCTTTTTTTTTTTTTTTCGCCTTTTCTAGGGCTGCTCCCATGGCATATGGAGGTTCTCAGGATAGAGGTTGAATCAGAGCTATAGCCACTGGCCTACGCCAGGGCTACAGCAACACAGGATCAGAGCCAAGTCTGCAACCTACACCACAGCTCACTGCAATGCCGGATCCTTAACTCACTGAGCAAGGCCAGGGATCAAACCCTCAACCTCATGGTTCCTAGTCAGATTCATTAACCACTGAGCCACGACGGGAACTCCACATTTTCTTTTTCTTTTTTTTTAAAGTTTTAATAAGTACAGTTTATTCACAATGCTGTGAACATTTCTGCTCTAGAGCAAAGTGACTCAGTAATACATATACACACATCCGCTTTTTTTCAGATTCCTTTCCCATTTAGATTATCACAGAATATTGGGTAGAGTTCTCTGTGCTATACAGCAAGTTCCCCTTGGCCAGTCACTCCATATACCACAGTGTGATAAGCCTTTTTTTTTTTTTTTTTGAGTTGATTTTTTTTATAGCACACACTTTGTCTATGGAGGTGGGGGAATGAGAGAACACATGTTTAGGATTGTGGCCATTTTAAACTTAGGGGAACGCCAAATCACAAACAATCGTGCAGCTGATCTACTTTGCAATGTTGTCACACAGGCCTAACAAAATATTGTACTACCAACACAATCGATGTATTCTGTACTGGTAATTAACCTTGTAGAGTTATTTTAAATAAGCCTCATGCATATGTCATAAAGCAAATGACAAATTAAATGTTCAGATATGATTACAAAAGCTATTTTCCTTTTGGATTTAATTTTGTTCCAGGCAAAGCTTCTGTTAAGTAGCATTTTATGGCTCCACAATGCTGGAAAGAACTTGAAAGATTCCACAAACTCTTTATGTTTTCGTTTTTTGTTTTCCTTGTTTTGGGGTGAGGCCCAGGGCAGTGATCTGTTCGGCTCAAGGTCACACAGCTACTTAGGGACAGAGTCAATAATAGATTCTCCCAATCTTGAGGTTAATCCTCATTGCTCTGGTCTTTGTCTTGGTGAATTAAACGTATGGCCCAATATGAGGAGAGGACATATTTGGCCTTATGGATTAAAAACAAGCATATTTATTTGTCTCTGAAAAATGTCCAAGATTGACTCTAGTTCTACTTCCTCTTTGCCTTTTCATTTACTTCCATGTTAACCAAAACTTGTCTAGGAAACTTCTCAATTTTCCAGTCTTCATTTAACCTCAAAGTTCCTTTTATCTGAACTAACACACTTTGAAATCCACGTACTTCGATGCTATTCTCTACGATACCTAAGTTTTGCTCTCCATCCTGTTAGCCTGTGATGATTTTAAAAAATAATTTCCCCTTGGATGTATTGCAGACAGGCAAATATAAGACACATAGTACTTCCAATCAAGGAGTTGAATATCACTTTCACATACTTGTACAGGGAATAGCTAAATGTAAGCAAACCAGAAAAACAGAGCCTTTTGTTTTCATTAAGCAGGTTACTTATTAGTTTTTTAGGACCTAGAACTATATTTACCAGGGTTGGCATTTTTATCCACATCATTTGCAGTTTGACCCTCATGTCGATCCTAATATGCAGTGGGAACTTTGTAATTAATGGATTTGTGGTAAAGGTGATTTAATACCACACAGATATTCTGTAGCTATCATTTTCATCTTCTTGTTCTAAAATTCAGGGACTCAGCCCCAAACTACAAATCATTAGTGATAAAATTGACTTATTCATTTTTCGCTCCTCCAGCTCCTAAAATGGCAAAGTGGAAAAAGCAAACGATGATAGTGAGTGTGTATTTCACATGTTATTATGTGTTTATAACACAAAGGAAACTGTGATATAGATAAGAACACATTTGGAGAGATTTTCACAATGGCTGAGCATTTCTAAATTTCCTACTCCCACACCTTCAACTCTGGGCTTTGCACTTTGTGAGGCAGCTCCAGCTCTCTACTCCAGTTTTACTCAGCTGATTGTGGGTGGATTTAAGGGTGTAATAAAAGGAGCAATAAATATTTACTTTTTCTCTTGACTGCAACTGACCACCTCTAAACCATATATGGACATCCCAGAGGAGTTCCCTGGTGGTCTCTTGGTTAAGGATCCAGGGTTGTCACTGCTGTGGCTTTGGGTCCCTGCTGTGGTATGGGTTTGACCCCTGGCCGAGAGCACAGCCTAAATTAATTAATTAATTAAATAAATTAAAAATAAAAACAAAGACATCCCAGGGTTGGTGGAAAGATGCACAAAGGAGCAGATGAATGGAAGGAGACCACTCAGCTGAAGCAGAGAAAGGAATTCTGTTTCTCTTCCTCCCTCTTCCTGAAGGGGGACAGTGACTCACCACTCTCTTGACTGTACTTTCAAATTCTAAGCACACTTGCTTTTATACTCACAGACACACATGCACACACCTCTATAAATCTCTAAAATGACAGTAGTTTAAGGAAGAAGCTCTTTTATTTGCTGTTTCTGCCTTTTATATGATTTCTACCTTCGATATCTGTGTGACTAGGAGGAGTGTGAGAGAGACAGCATTGCAGGCAGATCCTGTCATTGGCCATCTGCATGCCCTCTGTATTCATGTCTCTACCTGAAGGCTGCTGACTGCAAACACCTGTGACTCTCTGCCTGGCCGTGGGGGGTGGGGAGGTCTTTCTGATCAGGGAGCCATATCAACTCATTTTCAGGTCAAACCAGAAGTGCTAGAGAGTTAATAGCCTTAGAAACAGCCCTCAACCAGTCACAAATAAGGTTTTAGAGGATAAACACTCCAGCTTCCTCATCCCTCAGCTGAGATAAACCTCATGTTCAGTGCCATCTCCCTCGGTCGCTCAGCAAGACTGACAAACAGTGGTGAGCTTCCTTAACAAGCCATCCCTATTGGCTTCCTTCCTGTCCCTGTTTCACTTTCCTACAACCATACTCGTGTTTATGGTGATCAGCTTCCAAATAAACTACTTGCACTTGAATCTTTATCTCAGGGATGGCTTTTGGAAGAACCCAGACTGAAAGAGGCAAAATGGTTGAATGTGTAGGCCCTTTAGTAACCTTAATCTCATTCCTAACCCTGGCTTCACCAGGGCAAGTTGGTTAAACCTCCCTGAGCTTCATTGTTTTGACTTTTAAAATTGGAATAAGAATAATATAGTTATTGATAAGATTATTCAAGGAAATATAAAGTATTTATCCCAGTAAATGGTAAGCATTTAATACATGTTAAATATTTACTCTGGTTATCTATTGCTGTGTAACAAATTAGCCCAATCATTTTATTTTGCTCATGATTTCATGGAAAGAACTCTGCTGCATCTCTCCCTTGGAGTTTGCTGTGCATTCATAGTTGAATAGAGGCCAAGAGTCATCTGAAGTCTCAACTAGGTTGAACATCCTAAATGGCTCACTCACAAAGCAGGCAGTGGGTGCTATTGCTGTCAACTAGAGTATCTTAAAAAACATGACCATTTCATGGGACTTGGGCTTCTCATGGCATAGTGGCTAGGTTCGGAAAGGAATCATCCCAAAAGTGAGGGTTGCAAGAGACCTAGATGGAAACTGCACAATTCCTCTGGCTTACTTTTTCTTCCCTTATACCATATTCTATAGGCTATAGCTGATTCTTGGAGACCGGACCAGATCCATTAGCTGGAACTGGGTCTCAGCTAATGATGGGAGAAGTGTCCAAAACTTACAGCCATTTTAATCTGCATTATTATTATTATTATTATTATTATTATTAACGATATGATCAGCATAGTCTTCTGTGAAAATTCATTCATCGTTGATTTGATTAATACAATTATGTATACATCACTTCATCATTGATCCCATTAAATGTTATTAAATGTTGCCAAGTCTTATCTATTCTACCCACAGCTCCAATTGATGACAGTTCTTTTGGGTCTGTTCCTTTTTTATCATTATTACTGACCAATGCTTGTGATTTATGCCTGCCTTATCTCGCACTTGCACTCTTGTAATAGGTTGCTAACTAGTCTCCTGATCTCCAGCCTCTCCTTTTACAATTTATTTTATACTTGATCTCCAGATTAGTCTTCCTAGGGTTCAAACTTAATCAGATTTAAATCATACTCAAAATCCACCAATGCTTTCTCATTGCCTACTTAATAAAATCCAAAACTTATGCTTGGAATTCTATATGAAGTATTGTGAAGTACAGAGAAATTAAAGCTAATAATAATAATAATAATAAAACAATAATCACAGTAATTAATATATTGGAACAAATATCATTCTAAGGTTTCATAGATACTTACTTGTAAAATTCTCACAATTATTTTGTATCTTATGAAGCAGATACAATTACTATCTCACTTTACACTAAAGATCAACTTGCAAGTACTTGATATCTGAACTGGTCATTCTATCCCTGTTCTCTCTCTAAATTCACACCAAAAAATAGAGAAATGTTGAATAAACAATAGTATATTTTAAATGCAAGAGTCAAATGTGAAAGAGAAGAAATCACCAAGAGGTTAGAAACAAAGAAGGACCTGGAAAAAACTAAATATAAAGTCAGTGCCATTGCAGGCCAGAAATCATCAGATTTCACTTAGTGGTAAGATGTGTGGCCTAATCCTACATGAGTGGAGGAATTAGAATGGAAGATCCAAACAATGGTTTCTTCAGGGGGAAAAAAAGAGAGAGAGAGATTAAAAAATCCAGTTGACCCAGAATTTATTTATCTGCTCAGAGCTCTTGGTAAGAAAAAGAAATTCTCCAGTGAGAAATTAAGACCCCAAATCTGTGCCACATGAAGGTATGGGGTCTAAATTTAGATATTATAAATGTTGAAGAAAGGTCAAAATAAGCTGTCAATATAAATATTTTCCCTAAAATGTTGGGAATGTTGGAATGTTGTGGTTTGGCCTTGCACATCTGGATCTCTGACCAAAGAAACACAAAGTCATTCTTCAGAGACATTTATGTAACCCAAAGTACATAAGACTCCCACAAAGGAAAAATGTCTCTGCTAAAGATAAGCTCACATAACATTTTAAAATTCAAACATTTTGAGGAAACAATTTACCATTGGAAAGATTCAGAATGTAGAACAAAAAGCTATAACAGAAAAAAAAAAAGCTGAAAGGAACTTTAATAAGAAGAATATTTTAAATAATTAAAACAATAAATGTAAACCATAATGAAAGATCAGGATTCTATTTCAAAACCAGCAGATACAAAAATAATCAAATAAAACATTTAGAAATAAAAATTGTTGCCATTGAGATTAAAACTCAGAGAATAAGTTAGACAACAGAACAGATATGGCTAAGGAGAGAATTAGTAAACTGGATTAAAATGAAAAATTTATTCAGAATAAAACATACAAAAATAAACTATGTAAACTCTAGAAAAAGTATGAGACATGTAGGCTAGGAAAAAAAATCCAACATATGTCTATTATAATTTTCAGGAGAAATAAACAGAATAAGGAAAACATAGTATTCAAATAAAAATGTATGAGATTCTCCAGTATTGAAGAAAAACATGAGTTTAAGATTTTGGAAGTACTCTGACTTCGAAACAGCATGAGTATTAAATACACATAGTCTTGCATATATGGAAATAGTGGTGTAGAAAGATGGAGATTTTAAAAGCAAAAACAGGACTTCTGTTTCCATCCATGATTGAGTAATCTGCTTTTGGAATAACCCTTCCACCATAAACAACGATGAAACTAGACAGAATATGTAAAACAACTGTTTTCAGACATAGGACAATAGAAAGAAGTGACTGTGATCCTTGAGAGAAGGGGAAAAAAAGAATCATCATCTCAGCTTACTGTCCTTTTCAGATTGTGGTGTGGGCAGAAGAGATCTAAGTGTGGAACTAAAGCATTAGAGAACAATACCTTGGAAGGTGAGAATAGGACATTCCACTACTACTACTAACAATAGCGGTTAACAATATTATAGGTGCTTTACATATTAATCCTCAAAACAACTATATCAGGTATGTACTGTTATTATCTCCAGTCTACAGAAGAGTAAACTCACCTAACAGTGGAGGCGGCTCTTCACTTAGCTCATCCACAGCTTTTTCTGCTACCTTTCTAGTAGTGTCACCTTTCTGGTTGGCTTTACTCTTACCAGCTCATTTGTCTTCTCTTTTCTGATAGACTTGAAGCTGTTTAAGTGAACAGAATGTTCTTTTGCATCTTTGTAATTCTCATCTCTCAAACTCTATTCTCCATTGTCTAGCAAGGTTCCTCATCCACAGTAGGTGCCTAAAACAACATATTGAATAGATTATTGTTTTGCTTTGTTGGATTTAACTTGCTGTGGTTTTTCAAGAAAAGGTAAATACAATCATGGGGTTGGCTATAAATCTATTAAACCTAAACCTAAATATCTATTTTGGCAGACAGACTACATGTGGAAAGTAAATAATCTTTATTTGTATTAGCCATTATATCATGTCAGGCCATTTTCCAAATACAGTGATTTACTGGAAAATCCACACAGAATGTAAAGTAAGCATGGCTCCTGCCTCCTGGATATTCATATCTCAGAAACAACATGATGAACAAAAGACTGAAGATTCAAATGGCCATGTATTACTCTGGCTGAAAATGACTATTTGTTTTTTAAGCAAATACTTACGAACACTAATTAATTTGATCCTTAAAACACCCCTATAAGTTAGGCAATATTGTTTCTCACATTTATAGATGAGAACAAACAGAGCAATTCAGTAACTTTATCAAAGTCACAAAGATAATAATCGTTGGAGGTGGGATTTTGACCCTGGCAATCTAGTACCAGAACTACACGTTTACACTATACCATCTCTAACAGGAATATATGGTTATGCTGATTATCGAATCAATAATTTAAAATTTAATCCATGCAAGATTGCAATGTTCCTTCCCCCTTACCACAAAAAATAGCCACAGTTGTCACTGGTAGTTTTCCTCTAAGGAGAGTCACATGCACTTTCCAGGAGGAAATATATTATGGGCCATTTTGTGGTTTGCATTATTGTTATTAATACAATTGTTCCAATTAGAGACAGAATATATTTCCCCATCATTTTTGTCAGGTTTGGCAAAATTATTTGCTTTAATTAATGGAATGCATGTAAACAGGACAATGGTTTGTTACACAGCATTGCTATAGCAAGAGCTAACTGATACAGGCTGACACCAGGTGTTGTAGCACTTACTCTAGCATCAATGACCACTGCCTTCCTCTTTCTTTTAAACAATAGAAATGCCTGAGGCAAGTGGTTGTGGGGTCCAAATTAGAAGAATAAATGTCAAAATCAGAAAAAATACATTTGGGAGTTTTCATGTTCTGCCATGTTGGCATTTTATTCACATATTAAAAGTCCCTGAAATATCGCTTGTTGGCTGTGCTGTCATGATCCGTTCTATAGACATTTTGATGCACTTTATTACAAACTTTAAAATCATATTAGCAGCTGTTATTTTATATCACAATGGATTAATAAGATGCATTTTCACAAATAAGACACATTTTAGATAGTTTTGAAAAAATTTCAGTGTGAAAATCTCGTGCCAGGATTCCACATTTTAAATGACACATTTCCAAATAGCCTAAAGTGAAAATGTTCAAGTAATATGCCTATTTGTACTGTGCTTGAAACTATCGGCACCCTCAACAACCCGGGAAATACGTAACCTTTCTACATGCTGTATTTTCAATTGTACTATATGAAATTCAGGGAGAATTCATCTCTTGGTTCTTATGTCAGGGTAGTTCAGTGTGTCACACTGAAAAAAAATAACGAAAGCAAAGTAAATATATTTTCAGGTTTCTATGGCAATACTTGATAATTCCATGAGAATTATCACAAAAGCACTGATTCCCCTTCAAATATTAGAATAATGGAATGTTCTATTGCATTTTCATGTGGAATAATTAGGAAAGATAAGGATTTTTTTTTCTTGGAGGCAATCCTGCTTCCTATGGTGTTGCTAAGGAATAAGGAATTTTCCTTCCAACTGATCTTAAAAGAGATAGCTAAGATCTATATCGCCTGTTTATGGATTACAGCTAACTTTACAGTCATGTGTAAACTGTACATTTGAGTGCAGTAAGACATGTCCCCTGTCTCACAATAAAAATATTATGGAACATTATATTTCCATACAGTAATGGTACTCTTATTTTACTAGTAGAAAGGTACAGTAGTCATTTAATTGACTAACATAAAAGTCTTTCAAGTAAGATCAATACTCTATTTTCTCAACAGTTTCCATAAACGAAGATTTAATTCAACCTGTGCCCCTGAGTCAGAGATAAGGGTCAGGTCTGCCAATGGCCCTGATCTCTATGTCACAGACAGTAACCTTGGGAGCAGCTTTATAACATGAGCAGTGGATCTCAACATGCTGCATCTGAGAATCGCCAGGGAAGCTGTTAAAAGACACCGATGCCCGAGCTCCTCCTCAGAGCAATTAAGCCAGAATCTCTGGGGATGGGTTTGGGGTATTGCTGTGTTTTTAAAACTCCCCAGGTGACTCAGATGTGTCACCAGATTTTCCATCCATTGCTCCGGGCTCTACATTGTAGGTATTCAGGATATGAGTGAAGATCTGGGTAGATGAGATCCTTTGACGTCTGCCCTGTGTTCCTGTTCTGGTTGCTAAGGGCAGAAATTCCCTGCTCAGTACCCACATTAGGCGGCTTTCTTTGTTGGTGGTGGGTTTTTGTTTTTGTTTTTGTTTTTGTTTTTCTTTGCACACTGTGAATCTTTAGTGCCACTGCTTCACTGCTTTTGAGTGCGATCTCCCATTGACTTCTGTGGGGGTGCTGCTCCTGGAATGAGTTGGAATGCACAGTTGAGAGCGCCTTGGTGCTACTGGAAAGGGAATTTTGCCCTGAGCTTGTTGTACACACCAGGGTTTAGGAGCCTTCCTTTACTTCCTTTATTCTGATTTGTATTTTCAGGTCTATGCCTTGATTGTAAATTTTTTGTTTGTTTTTTTAGGGCTGCACCCACGACATATGGAGGTTCCCAGGCCAGGGGTTGAATCAGAGCTGCAGCTGCTGGCCTACATCACAGCTGCAGCAATGCCAGATCCCTAACCCACTGAGAGAGGCCAGGGATAGAACCCAAATCCTTATGGATACTAGCCAAGTTCATTACCACTGAGCCACAACGGGAACTCCTGATTGTGAATTTTGACTTTGGAGTTTCTGCTTTCTCTAAACCTGGCCCACATTGTCTTTTTCTGTTGGGGTCTCAGTGAGGTCGTCCCTGGGGTTAATTTTCCTCCAAGTCAGCATATCTGAAGATACATTCAGGAAGAGGAAGATAGGTTCAGTTTCACCCTTAACCAGACTCAAATCTTGGACTGAGGTTAATCATTTAGGCTTCACGGTCTTGCTCATTGTAATGAATGTACCCAGTGAGAAACTATTCAGTCCTTTTGATAAGGAGATTTTATAAATCTGGGCAGGGTCCTCAGAGTCCATTGGCATTGGACAGAGGATTGTCCTGTAGTTTATAGGGAAAACAATATTTCATGACCTTTGTAGTTGGCAAGGGAGAAGTGGGGGCTTCCACACAGGGATACCCACGAAAGTCACAGTGCTGCCTTCTGCCAGCCTAACAACAATGACACTACCCTATTAACCAAGGTGGCCACATTGATGGTGGGGCTCTATCCCTGGGAGCACTGCCAGAATTCTATCACATTATAATGGACAATATGAAAACATATGGCTGACAATGTTAAGTGCAAATCTGGCACACTTTGGGTGGGGGAGGGACATTCAATCCAGCTGCACAAATGGCCTTGAGCATGAGAGATTCAGCAGTCCCTCAACTAGTCTGTAAAATTCTTGTAACAGCATTAGGCTATGTAACACGGTACCACTCTGGTGGTTTTGTCAGGAAGAAGAGACTTTTGGGGAGGAGGATGGAGAATTTTTTTTTTCATTTACCCCCACTTACCTTGGAAAACTATTCTTCAAGTCCTGTAACCCAGAAAAACCCAGGAATTTGTGGTCATTCCCATTATTATAAATCCAAATTTCTGATTTTTCTTTCTTAGAGAAAAAATAATGTTTTCATTTACAGTCATACTGCCCAATTGAAACTTTGCTCCAAACTCTTGTCATCAGAACTGATGGCAGAGCTCTCAGTGGCTGGATCCCATAAAACCTACCAGGAAACTCCACTGTGTTGAATGATTTCTTTTTCTTTGATTAATCGTTTTGAGATTTGAAGAAATGAGGAAGGTGGAATTCAGAAGTTAGTTGAACACATTTTCTTTATTATCTTCAGAGGAGAATCATAGGTCGACACTATCTAGTATATTTCCTCCAAAAGTAAGCATAAAAAAATTAATGTGAAAGCCTCCATACTTCAATTTTTTTTCAGTCTACAGGGGAGCAGGCTGTGATCAATTTGTTTGGGCTGGTAAATTTTGACTTAGACACAAGGTTGGTCAAGAATATTTCTGAAAATTAAAAAAGGGGGGGAACCAAATTGCTAATGTTTTCTTATTTGCTATTCTTTATTTCAGTGCTCTTTGAAATAAAGAAAGATCTTTGAAAAATCATGGATTTTTGCTATGAATTATTTAACAAAATAAAGCAAAAAGACAGGTCCATTTCCTTTCGTAAATCTGACTGCTCTCACAGCAAAAATGATCAAGCATTGCTGGAAACTCAAAATGGGAAGTTTTCAAATTTACATTTACATTTGGCTATAAGATCTCCTTATATCTCATTAGTTTTTGAAAATAGAAAGGCTGTAATAAAAGGCATGGAGAAAGAACCAACTTAAAGGAAATGTGTGGGGAATTTACCTCCAGGGTTATATTTTTTAAAGGGCTCCAAAACAAATATACGAATGGGGGTGAATATGCAAATTCACATCCTCCTTCATTCTGGTGTTTGCGAAATAGCAAAATATGCACCTCACCAGCCAGCTCCTGCATTCAGTACACTGAGATTTGCACGAACAGAGAGCAAGAGGTTGTGAAGTGGGAGAATTCAGAGCAAGGAGTTCACTGGACAGTAGATAAGCTTGCAGGAAGTCCCACAATCTGCCAAGCTGGGCAGAAGGTTGGGCAGAGGAACAAGTAAGCAGTGGGTGGTGAAAGTACAACTATGTTTATGTTAAAATAAATCAGATCCGTTGCTCAGCCGATGAGAACACTAATGCAGAGTCTGTAAAAGGCCCCCCAAATAAGTTGCCAAACAGTGGCTTTCTTATAAACACGGCCAGTGGGTTTGGAAAATATAGGATGAAAGATCAGGAAAGAGGGTAGGAAAAAAAAATGAATATGAAGGAAGAAACAAACAATATAGATAGTACATAATTAGGAATACAAACCATATGGATGAAAGGTGAATATTTGAGTAACAGAATAAAGAGGGTAAGTGGGGCTATTTCTAACTTATGAATAGGTTAAGCACTCAGACTAAATCTCCAAGCCATGTTCTACCCGGCCCCCTGGGGTACTTACACCAGGACGCCTCAAACATTTCCACTGGCAAAGGAGAATGGATACCCTCCCTGATGGACCTGGTGGCACAGTCTGAAGCAGTACTAGAGACCTGCTGTGCTATCTTTGAAATAAATGCAAATTTTACATTCTTGTCCCAATTTTATGCATACTTATCCACATAGATTTCCCTCAGCTCTAGGCAGGGCAGTGTCCCTTACTAATGATACAGATTTGCACAGCTCTCAGTGCACCCTGCAACCTGTGCACACACAGTCCAGTTTGGAGAGGCAGTGATAAGGGCAGAGGAAATGAATTCTCATCTAACTAATAATGGCTTTGACCTACTCAGAGGACACCTACTTCTTAAAGGAACACACAGCAATGTCAGGAGTGAAACACTGACAGATTACATTAACAGATTGCATTGCAGATCTGACGCTGTCTTCCAATCGCCATTCCCAGCATCGCTCTTTTCATCCAGGGCTTACCAAACTCCATAGTTGCTGGAAGATCTTGTCAGAGCACAGGTTCCTGGGTCCCATCCCGAGGTCTTCTGGTTCAGGGGATGTAGGATGAGGCCTGAGAACATGCATTTGCAACACATCTCCAGGTGACGCTGGCCCACATTTGGAAAATCACTTATCTAAACCTTTCTTCCTTTGCTGCCTTAAGGAGGGGCTGAAGCATGGAAAATTTGAGGAATAATTCTGAGATTTGAATTTTAAACCCTAGACTTAGAAGAAACTAAAGGAACACTTGGCATGGCCAGAGATTTGGAAAAATACCTGAAGAACTACGACCAAGTCTTTCTTCCTTATGGGGAGTTGATTAGAGCTTAGATGCTAGTGAGGGCTCAGATACATGAGCCTGGATAATGACACCTCCACTACTGGGTCTGGGGGTGGAGATGGGCAAAAAATGACAGTTGATGGGATATGAAAACGCAGGAAACATATGCCCCAGTCCCCAAGAAAAGCTTCTGGGAGGTGGGAAGTCCAGGAAGACATGGATACATGTATCTAATCCAGGAAGTGGTTGACTTTTTCTTAAAAGTTTAGATAATAAATATTTTAGCTATTGCATACCATCTCAGACTCTGTCACAAAGACTTCATTCTGCCATCACCATAAAAGTAGCCATGGACAACATGTAAATGAATGAATGTGCTATGTTATAATAAAATTTTATTTACATGGAGTTCCCATTTTGGTGCAGCAGAAACATGAGGATGCAGGTTCGATCCCTGGCCTCAATCAGTGGGTTAAGGATCTGGCATTGCCATGAGCTGTGGTGTAGTTTGGGGACGTGGCTCGGATCTAACGTTGCTGTGGCTGTGGCATAGGCTGGCAGCTGTAGCTCCAATTTGACCCCTTGACTGGGAACCTCCAAATGCCACAGGTGCAGCCCTAAAAAGCAAAAACAAACAAACAAACAAAAAAAAAACTAAGCAAACAAACAAAAAACTTATTTACATAAACAGGCAGCTGGCTGGATCTGGCCCTATGGGTTGTCATTTGGCCTCCCCTGATCTAGACAACAGAGCTTCAGATAGCCTACAAGGGCTCCTTACATCCCAGTGTGTTCCAGGGGGCCCAGAATTACACCATGTCCTGGAGAGCAGCATGGGAGATGGAAAGAACCATGGAAGATTCTCTGAGATTCGAGATTGTAGCAAGGCACCATAAATAGCCAAGTGACCCCTTGGCCCCTACAGGACCTTGCCGGAGGTGGAGGAATTCCAGGTCCCTCTTACCACAAAGTTTTAGGTCCAAGTGAGCCCTTAGAACAGTTACAACCCCCAGCAAAGGAAAGAAGGGGAGGGGAACCCCAGATTTATTCTGTTTTCCTACTCTCGCTGAATGGAAGTGCAAATAGAAATTGACTTTTTTTTAAAAAGCCAGGTTTATGTCCTATTCCTATGTTTGCAAGAATGAACTATTTTACTTTGCTAATTTGAGATTTTTTTTTCACCTTGAAATCTAGTGCATATTCCATACTTAGAGCATGTCCATAACCCCATCCGATACTGGACCACACAGCTTCTCAGTGGAGAACACTGAGTTCTCCTCTTTTCCTCTCTTCTTGGAGCAGTCAGACCATTCCCCCCAGCCCTGCCTGGACTGACTTTAGAATGAGTTAAGAAGACAGTTGTTAAAGTATACAGGCTTCCAGCTGCTGGAGGCCTGGGAGGAGTGGGAGCAAGAAAAGAATTCAAAAAAAGCCTCTGTTACAGGCAGTGGTGAGCCCAGGAGGACAAAAGACCTCCTGGGATAACCATCTGAAGGGAATTTGAATAATTCAGGTTAATATCAAGGTCAACGTCTATGATCATCCTAGGAAAACCTGCACCATGGGTTAATTAAAAAATCTAAATATAGCAACATCTCCCAGCCACTACTCACTTTTAACAAATCTCAAGTAAAAGATGGATAGAGTAGTAAATTGATGTTATTCAAATAACACAATTCATCAAGAATAACAAACAAATGGAGTTCCCATGGTGGCTCAGCAGGTTAAGAACCTGATATGGTCTCCAAGAGGATGCAGGTTCAATCCCTGACCTTGCTCAGTGGGTTAAGGATCTGGCACTGCTGCAAGCTGCAGCATAAGTTAAAGATGTGGCTCAGATCTGGCATTGCTATGGCTGTGGTGTAGGCCAACAGCTGCAACTACAATTTGACCCCTAGCCCGAGAACTCTGATATGCTGCAAGTGTGGCCATAAAAAGAAAAAATATATAATAACAAACAGAAAAACTTGAAGTTCACCCATTTCTGAGAGAAATATTTATAATTTATACAGACATCATGGTACATAGTTGATAATTCAATTACCATCTATGGATGGAAATTGGAGTTGGGATGGTTTGCCGAGACCAGCTCAGAAGGATGGGGTTGAAGAACGGATGCTGTGAAACTTAAGGAAAAAAGTCAACATAAAACAAGACACAGAGACATTTATCTTAAGTAAAGATGGGAACCGGGGGACTCAAGGTCTCAGGGACCAAGAGCCCTGCCTCAAGAAACCATACTGCTTTTATTGTGCTCTCAAGGATGATGTCAAGTGAAAAGGGGGTTGTAGGTGCAGGATATAGGTTTTCTTTTATTATTTTATAAGTTCTTTTATTATTTTAAAAGTCATTTAGCTGGTAGATGGTTAAACTTTTACTCTAAACTTTAGGCATTTAAGAATCATTGGCATTTGAGTTAGCTATCTATGCATAGCATTTCAGAGAATCCTCACTGTGCTTCCGAAAACAGCATGCCTATTTGTGGCAACCCTGTGTGCCTAGGTTTGCACCTTGGTTCTCTTTGCTAACGCATATTCTGCTAACGACCACTCAAACCACTTGGCCGTGAGGTTCCTCTTTCTCTTATCCTTTACAGAATACATCATGCTTTTGCAAATGGTGTGCCAATCTGCACAGGTCCGGCGCACCTAGACCAATGTATTATGTCCTCATTCAGCTGACCTCAAGAATAACCCATGCCTTTAGGTCTTTGTTCTTAAGCTTAAGTCATTTACCATCACCTTGACTGTTTCTCAAGCAGGAAGACAGGACAAAGTAAGGAAGGACAAGATGGAGTTTTCAGCAAAGAGGCTAAGAAAATATTATAAAAACATGTCTCGCAACAATGTTTCACCCAGACACTACTAGCGCCTTGGGTTCAATAAAGGGGAGTCCCTTCATTTCAAATGCATTTAAATTCCTGCTGTCTGTTAAATGATTTCACCAGATCTACATGCTCCATCTCTAGTCTGGTGGGTTTGGAAGTTTACAAAACACTTGCATATTGGATCCCAAGAATCTTAATGAACCAGATGAAAACAGGAAACAGAGACTCTGAGGCAGAGTGAATAGCCCCTTTCTTGGGTGTGTAGAATTTCAAGGGCACTGCTGGTAACATTGCACCTATGAAGGTAACAAAGTACTGCATTTCCATGGACTAGATCAGTTAATAAAGATGACTTCCTTTTACCTTGTACCAAAACAGGGAGTGAGTTTTTCATAGATTTCTGGATAAATAGGAAAAGGATAGTTTTAAAATTAGGCAAAAACTACTAATGTGAAACATGTTGTTTAATGTTTTCAGAACTCAAATTCATGCAGTGACAGTAGATTATCATGGACTTCTGTTTGGGAGATCATTTTTCTGTCTTCCTAGATGAGCATGGTCCTCTAGAAAAACAAGGTGAGTTTTATACATCATTGAAAGTTTTCTAGAAGCCACATTTATAAAAGAATAAAAAAGTGAAAATAATTTAGATAATATTATTTTATCCAAGGAATAAAAAATATTATTTCAGGGAATTCCTATGGTAGCTCAGCAGCTTAAGAACCCAACATAGTGTCTGTGGGTTCAATTCTTGGCCTCCCTCAGTGGGTTAAGGATCCGGCCTTGCCACAAGCTGTGTCGTAGATTGAAGATAAGCCTCAGATCTTGTGTGGCTGTAGCTGTGGCTATGGCGTAGGTCTGCGGATGCAATTCCAATTTGACCCTTATCCTGGAACCTTCCATATGCTGCCAGTGCAGCCATACACACACACACACACACACACACACACACACACACACACATAACATATATTTTATATGTTTGTGTATGTATAAAATTTCAACGTGTAATCAATGTAAAACACCCAATGTGATCCTTCACATTTTTCCTAAATCTTTGAAACCCAGTCCACAGTTTACACTTAGAACACATTACACAATGGGCCACATTTTAAGTGCTCAGTAGCCATGAGTAGCTAGTGGTTACCTCACTGAACAGCATTACCACAGACACCCCGTGATGGATGGGGAGTGGTGAGAAACAGGACCTGCTTTCCACTAGACATGGCTGGAGCTCTCTCCCCATTCAACCAGCTCGAAGTTGCTTCCCAAACAGTGCAGAGCCATCAGCAGATTTCCCTGAATGGGGACTTTCACTCTCACTGATTTAAACATGTGACATGTGTGGAGACCCTGATTATTTCTACCCACAGAACAGGAATAATGCTTAGCTGTTAGTGACAGCTAAGTATCAAACAGCAAACACTCAGCATGACACCTCGAGTGAGCACATGTCCTTTCATTTTAAAGGAAATTAAAATCTTTCGAAGCTTTCTTGAAACTGCATTCTTTTTTATTCTTAGATTTGATAAATAGCATATGTGTTGGGAGATAGAGAGCAGGGGAGGAAAGATTCATATTTTTACAGCTGACATGTTCCTGGGAAAAAGGCCCAGGGAAAAATAGTTGGAGTGAAGAAGAAAGAGGAGAATCTTCTTGCTGTTCCATCTTCCCTAATAGGCTGGAGCCTCTTGCTGCTTGGAGATTCTGGCCAAAGGGGCAGGGATGTCTCAGGTCATAAACTGCCAAATAAGAGGATGACCCTGACAAACATGATGGAAATCTGCTTTGAAAAAAAATAAAGTAAGAATACAGATCAGTGTGCTCAAGGGGCTGCTTTTTTGTCCCTTGGGGGAGGGGTAGCTATTCTTCCTGAGTCAGTTAACAACTGGACTCTGTTGCTTCTTCTGCCTTTTTTTTTTTTTTTTTCCTCATTTACCCATGCCAACGACATACAGAAGTTCCCCGGCCAGGGATCAATCGGGAGCCACAGCAGTGACAAGACTGGATCTTTAACCATTAGGTAACCAGGGAATTCCAGCAACTGGGCTTTGAAATGCCCAGGATTCAGGAGGTATGAACCTTTGCAATCTCTCTCATCAGTGCATTCACAGCAAAATCGGCAACTTGCCAGGTTTTCTGGGAATTTTAGGAGGGTCAGTGGATCTTTCTCTTCCACCATGTAGAGGACAAAAGCGGCAGACTGTTTGGGCCAGCCTGCCTGGTGCTGAACCATCTTGATGTATAATCTCACAAAACATCCACAGAGGAAGTCAAGCGCATGGGTGTGTCTATTCAATCCCAGCCAAAATGGACCAGGCCGAAAATGCTTTGCCACCTCAATGAGCTGCGGGGCTGCCAAATTGGCTCAAGAAAGCCCAGCCAGGACTAGTGGGCAGAAGCTGCTGGAAGTAGTTTCTAATTCATTATTTAGAAAGAGCTTCTGAAAATCAAGAATCCCACAATGGTATGGATTCTGGGAAAAGAGAGCTTTAAGTCACTGGGCTTATGCAGACAAGGACCAGTGGTTATTTCTCAAGCAAATTGCACTGGGACACACCACATTCTGCAAGGTCCCTTCATTCCAATCACATTCATGAAAATATCCATGTGCCCAGAGTGGGGGTCATAGAAATGAAAAAGACAAAGACTTAGCTTTCTGATGACTGTGAGTTTCAAAATTCTATCCTTAATTGGCGTCTAAAATCATAGGGTTAAATGTCAACTTGAGTGGGTTTGAAGGAGTATGGTCCATTTTAGGGCTCCAGTTCATATTAAGCAGACTACCACACTAAGGCAGAGAGTCACCCACACCACTGCCTTGGGACACACATCAGGTCATGGCCCCCTGCCTTCCCAGAGCCTTTCCTTCCTTCCCCTCAGTTTATCTACTATCTTTCCAGTGCCAGGCAGGGCCTCACCTCCCCCAGGGACCCTTCTTTGTCAACTCAAACCAAGCTGAGCTCTTTCTTCTTGGAAATCCCATCATGCAATAATCAACACAATCATGCTCTAGTCATTCAGGCATTTTTGGTTTCTCAGTAAGACTATAAAGTCCTCAAATTTCAGGGACAAATATTGCCTGCATTTTCTGTATGGATCTTGCACTCTGATAGCTCTAGGTTTCTGTATGAATGTTGAAAAAAACATTTAATGAATGAATTGAAAATTCAAGAGTATTAAGAATATTGACAAACCAGGAGTTCCTGTTGTGGCTTATGGGGTTATGAACCTGACTAGCATCCATGATGATGTGGGTTTGATCCCTGGCCTCATTCAGTGAGTTAAGGATCTGGCATTACCATGAGCTGTGGTGTAGGAGGCAGATGGGGCTAGAATCCCTAGTTGCCCTAGCCTGGGAACTTCCATATACTGAGGATGCAGTCCAAAAAAGGGGAAAAAAAAGAAAAGACAAACAAGTGCAAAAAAAACCCAGAATATTGACAAATCAAGGATATTAAAAATAAATGACATCAAACAAGAAAATCAATGAAAAAATTACTTCCTGGTACTTAGGAAATCAGAGTACACATGGGTGGGCACAGGCAAATACACAGTAATGCAGAGATCTATGTTAAAGGAATTCAAACATTTGTTAAACTATTAAATGAATTAGCATTTGAAACTCAATACACACATTAAATTAATTAACATTAGGAATTCTATATGTACCTAGTTCAGGTTTGCATATGTTCAATACAAAAGGTTTTATTGCATGATTTGATTTTATAAAAATCATGGTCCTAAAAAAAAAAAAAATCATGCTCCTATCGTATTCTCTTTCCTTAACAGGGTTTTTCCTGTTGTTTACAGATTTAGATATAAAATTAATGCAAAGCTCTTTCCACCTTGTCTAAGTGTTTCTTTATGCTGCTCATTCCTCAATAACATGGGCCAATCCAACCAGTATGAAAAGGTCTACCAAACCTCCCCCTCTGGAAAAGGCTTGCTCCAACCCATCCCAGCTGAGGATCACCTTCAACTGGTATATTCCAAACTTCCTCACCTTTCTACTACTTCAGCCCATGGTATGATTTCCATTACACAAGAAAACTCATAAAAATTGTTATGTGTCAGATTTCTCATTGTGGCACAGTGGGTTAAGGACATGATGTTGTCTCTCTGAGGATGTGGGTTCAATCCCTGGCCTGGCTCACTGGTTTAAGGATCTAACACTGTTGTAGGTATGGTGTAGGCTGCAGCAGCAGATCTGATTCAACCTCTGGCCCAGGAATTTCCATATGCCACAGGTGCAGCCATTAAAAAAAGAAAAGAAAAGAAATTGTTATGCTTCATTTTCTATGTGTAGGAAAGATACTAAGAATCCCTTATTACTGCATTTTAGCTCTGAGAAAAGTACAATATGATTCATCTAGAGATGTTTTAAAAGAATTGCAGTTTTTTGAACATTATTATTATTTAAAAATATAATAATTGGAGTCTAGTGATTTGTTTGGGCTGATAAAAGAGATAAACATAGTCAACTAAAATTTCCAAACTTAAGTATAGTCCATAATTCTGTCTTATCCCTGAAGGTTGGTTCAGAGCAAATTCCAAATAACATAGGGAATGTGTTCTTTTTTTTTTTTGTATCTTCTTTCCTTATGGAAGGGTTCGTATCAATGGTAGAGAACAAATATGGGAAAAGAAAACAGATGAGTCAGTCACGAGTACCCAGGTATCAGATAACCAGTGGGCTGTAACACTGTCATGTATAACAGCCTTCCTAGCAGGGCTGAGAGGAAGACAGAGGAATGGCCACGTTTAGAGCCAGCCCCCACACCCCTCAAGGAAGAAGTATAAACAGGAGATCCAGCCTTGGCACCTTGAAGTACTGAGGTTAAGTTTACTTGCTACTCACCTTCCAAGTCTTTTGAGCCTCAGTGTACCAATAATGAGAAAATTCCTTCCACATTCAGTCTATTCCACCTTGCATCTCTGAGATCTCCAGGGATATTTACAGACCCCATTGGCCCATGTCCTGATCACTCTCTTTGCCTGAAAGAAGAAGCTAAAATCCTTGCAAAGTCACCCAAGGAGTCCAATCATTTTGGTTTTGTTCTGAGTCACCCTTGCCCCAGATAGATAATCTGTAGTGATTTCTGTAAAGCCTCCCCTCTGACACCTGGAGACTAGCAGCCACTGAATAAAAGGGCCTTGGTGACCTGGGATCTCATTACCATCACCAGCCTAGCATCACTTACTCTAGGTCCAAAGGATGAGGGAAACCTCTATTCTATGGAGTTACATGTTTCTATCACAGCTTCATGCCACCTAGGGCCTATGCTCCTTTGTTAAAGCCCTTCAGTCACACACCTCTTTCTGTTTATACACTCGAGCACACACACACATATGCATATACCTACACATGAACACCTCTTTCTGTTTATACACACAGGCACACACATAAACACACAGGAGGACACAGGGCATGGATCTTTTTACTGAGGCATCGTCATCACTTGTCATATCTTGAAGGGTTACTGTGTTAAAAGCTACATTGTCAGCACTTCATTGAATCTTCGCAGCACCCCTTCAAGGTGGATTCTACTATTTACCCCATTTTATAGATGACAAAACTGAGGCACACGAGGGAGAAGCAACTTTCCCAATGTCACACAGCCAAGTTCTAAACCAGTCTGATTCTAGAAGCCACACTGGGTTCCATGCCCAATGCTACCCACCACTTCCCGCCCCAACCAGAGAGGAAAGAGGATGCCTGAAGCCTATGGAGATCCAGTGACCTGCTCCAGGTCAAGGAGAAGTGATAAGAAATGAATTCCCTCAGTGCTCAGGTGAATCACTTCTGTAACTGGCAACATATAGTGACTTGGTCTGGGTTTGGGGCAGGGGACAATACTCAAAGTATTCTGTCGCTCTGGAATCTGTCTGGTTGCGCTCTGGTGAGTTTGGTATTCTAAGCCACAGAGGGATCTTTCTCACCCATTCTCCACATTAGCCATCAGCCCCACTTCCTTCTGAAGCCTTAAATTCCCTTTATAGAGGACCAGGCTCTGGCTTTGTCTTACTGGGTGAGAGCCCATTCTCATTTTTTAGGCTGATGTTCCAATGCCTTCTTTGTCTAGTGTTTACTTATCAGATATAAGGATTGTTGAAACCATCCTAGATGAACTTCTGGGAGCCTAGAGCCTGTCTGGAGACCATATTGCATATAACAGCAAATTATTTCTATAATATCTACCGGATGCAGAGAGTGTATTTTTGGGCTGAGGCTTATGTATTTTCTGTGCCATCTTGTAATTAAAGTGGAAAGTAATTATCCAGTTCCAAAGTGTGGATGGACTAAAAATTATTGTAACATTTCCCCATAAGATAAAAGAGACCAGAACTACCCTGATTCCATTTATTTTTAACATGCCCCCCTAATCCCTACCAAAGAGGACAGGATGGGCCACTGTATATGAAACCCACTGATTCATAGTGAACCTCAGTGAATCCAAAGTTTAATTCTATGTGACATTTCTTGTGGTGCGTTATATTTTTGCAAAAATCAAATCCCTTTGATTAAAATTTCACACCTAGCTGAGGACCACGAAACACTGATGACCTGGTCCAGTGCTAGCCCAGCATTGCCAAAAGGTTTACAAACCTCAGGACAACTTGAGGGGAACTTGGCCTAGGCTGTAAGTTAGTGGAATTAGTCAAAGCCCAAGGCATTTGCCAGGTGGCCTGTTCCCTGGCCTGTGTCAGTGGCTCTAAATTAGGCACATCCTCTTTAAACCAGCCATGAAAATGTTTGGCCATCAGAGCCAGAGCCCAAAGGAAACCAGAGCAGGATGGTGGTGACTGAGGCCAAGGGCATACAAGAAGTTCAGCTTTCCTCTCCTCTGTCATCCTCCATGGGTTCAAGGGCAGAAAGCAATGTTTATTCTCTGAAAGCAGATGCTCGAGCTCCCATGACATGGAAAGAAATAGAAAGAATTGCAAATGCCCAGATTTGCAAACGTTGGTGTTATGAAATAGAGACAGGGGCAATCTTCAGGCTAATGATATTATAAAAGTGTTTGTAAAGCCTCAGGCTTAAACATCTCTAGTGCTATAACTAGCTACTGTTTGAAAAAGAACATTAGGTTTACATTTGCATCTTTGAGATAAAGATTTGATGTCAGCAGTTCAGCCCTCTGGACAGCATAAAATTATAAGAGATGTCATCTGGGTTACACCAGTGATCCGTGAATCCAGTGTTTGGTCTCTGATGATGGCTTGTGGCCCAGGCCCTGTATGACCTCACCCTCCAAAGTTTAGGGGAGATAGGTCTCTGGTATCATCCATAAGTTTAAACCCTTCTCAAAGTCACTCATGTTCTCAACTTTGGAGCTTCCATATACTCTCTACATGCTATATAAAATATCATTTTCTTTGGAGTTCATGTCGTGGCTCAGTGTTGACGAATCCGACTAGGAACCATGAGGTTTCAGGTTCGATCCCTGGCCTTGCTCAGTGGGTTAAGGATCTGGCGTTGCTGTGAGCTGTGTTGTAGGTTGCAGATGCAGCTCAGATCCCACTGTAGCTGTGGCGTAGGCTGGCGGCTACAACTCCAATTAGACCCCTAGCCTGGGAACCTCCATATGCCGCGGGTGTGGCCCTAGAAAAAGCAAAAAGACAAAAACAAAAAACAAAAAAAACCCAAAAAACAAACAAACAAACAACAACAACAAAAAAAAAATAGCATTTTCTCATATGTATTCTTGAACACTTGCTAGTTTCAAGGAGGTTCACTAGTCCTCTGATTACCAACGTTGGTGAACAAGTTCTGTGATCACCTCGTTTGATGAGATAGGTGTTAATCACTCCTAGGTGAAGAATCTGGTGGCCACATGCAAGATGAATTGACACGTGTCAAGACTGAAAGCAGGAGTCCAGTGGGGAGACCCCAGAAAGGGTCCAGGGAATTATGGAGGGGAGTTAAACTCGGGGAAGGAGCATGAGCTTGGGAGAAGAGGGGGTGGATGCCAGCTAAGTCACAGCTCTAAGTCATCGCAATCCATCCTTTTTTTTTTTTAGGGATGTCCTCAAGACATCTATTTATTTATTTATTTATTTATTTAAAAAATTTCATTGGAGTATAATTGACTTACAAAGTCCTGTTAGTTTCAGGTGTATAGCAATGTAAATCAGTTATTCACTTCTTTCTTTCTTTTAAAAATTTTATTGGGAGTTCCCACCATGGCTCAGAGGAAATGAATCTGATTAGCATCCATGAGGATGCAAGTTCAATCCCTGGCCTTGCTCAGTGGGTTAAGGATCCAGTGTTGCCATGAGCTGAGGTATAGGTCACAGACACAGCTCTGATCTGGCATTGCTGTGGCTGTGGCGTAGGCCAGTGGCTACAACTCCAATTTGACCCCTGGCCTGCAAACCTCCAAATGCCACGGGTGCAGCCCTAAAAAGACAAACAAATTAAATTAAATTAAAATTAAAATTTTATTAGAATATAGCTGACTTACAAAGTTGTGTTAGTTTCAGGTGTATAGCAAAGTGAATCATACACACACACACACACACACACACACACACGTATCCATTCCTTTTCAGATTCTTTTCCCATATAGATTATTACACAGTATTGATTGCTCTGTGCAATACAGTATGTTCTGGTTACCTGTTTAGTTTATACATAGTAGTGTGTATATATCAATCCTAACCTCCTAATTCATCCCTCTTTCCCCAAAGAAGACAGACAGATGGCCAAAAAGCACATGAAAAGATGTTCAATATTGCAATCCATCTTATAATCTCAAAGCAGAAGCAAAGCCTTCTGAGACCCTTTAGAACTGTTTAGAGACCCTTAGCAGAAATAATGAGTGTTGAGAAAGAAGTAAGGAGAGGAAGCAATGGAATCTGAGGCAGAGAATCTAAGGCAGAGAGCCTGCTAGGGAACAATCTAGAATTGGCCAGAGTAATTTGAAAGGATGTGGCAGAAAGGCACAGCAAGTGGAAGGGGTTCATTTTAAAATATTTCAAAGATTTTAATCTGAATGAAGACATAACAAAAAAAGGGGCATATGAAATCTAGACAAAAAGGCATGAATTAGTGGGGAGGGTAGAGGGTCGAGGCTGGACCAATTTTGGAAAATAAGCATTAGATGCTATAGCCGGGCACTGACAGGGTCCCTGAGAATTAGGGACTCATAGACCACCTGACAGATGCATGGAGGTGTGACCCACACGAGTCCCAGAAAGGAACAGAAGAAGCAAAAAAAAGCGACTGATGACTTTAAAATTAGAAAAACTAAATTTGGGCTTATTATGCCCAAGAGGAATATAGCCTGATGCACAATTTATGCAAATTGATAAAGCTGATTACACAAATTAGCCAAGGCTTTGGCTTGTTTTTTCTCTGGTCAATAAATCCCCCCTCTTCTTCTTTTTTTTTTTTTTTTCCTCAAATTCAGTCTATCACTATTGGCATTTACAACAAACTCTCTTGGTTGTTGTGGTGGCCGATTACTTGAAAACACTAAGCAGTTTCTCGTGCAGACTCTAGGCCTGAACTTGTAGGACTCAGAAGGAGTGGGACAAATTGCAGTAGTTGGTTCTTCTATGACAGCAGCTTGGTTTATTTAATACAGTACAAAACCATCCTTAAGGAGATTCTCCAATCCAATAACACTCACCTAAGTCCCAGCCAAGTTTCACTGAACAGATTGAGACACATTATTTGTGAGACATTGTTGATCTGCATCTCGGCCAATCCTCAGGATCACCTTAGGGAGCAGAATCTCTGAGCATCCATCAAACATGAGAAACTGAGTGCTGGGGATAAATAAGCTTCCCAACGTCACAGAATCAGTAGGCGATAGAACCAGTTTTCAAATCCAGGCCTCTGCTCCTCTATCAGATACAGTTTATCAAAGCTGTGTGTTCTGGTTCAAGGGTTCATCCTTGTGTGCAAGATTTTTGGGAGTAAAAATACACTGAAAGCTTCTGGCAGGAGTAGTGTAGTGTGGTGGATGCAGCAGGGAGCCTGGAGTTCAGGGGTTATGCCAATTGCTAGCTGTATCAACCTATACCTAGTAACGTAGTTACTAGTCCTAAACCTTGATTTTTCTCTCTGTACAATGAGGATACTATTATAAATTACTGTAAAGATCAAATGAAAAAATTTAAAGCACGTGAAACACAGTGCCTGGCCCAAAGAAGTACCAGTAAACCATTAAGACATTCTTAGTGACAGACAGAGCCTATCAATTATTCAACAAAACACTCTGTGGCACTAACGAAGCAGCAGCTATCTTTCATACATTACTCGTTGACTCCTTGTAACCAGTCAGTGTGGTAAGTGTTACCTCCAGCCCCATTCTCCAGCAGGGGAAACTGAGATCTGAGATTGCCTCAGGTCTCACTGGGGTTGCTGTGCTCCAGCCCTCTCTTTCCCCACATAGCCTCCCTCTTCCTTGCTTGGTTAAGTTTCCAAAGTTAAGCAATTAATGGAAGCCAAGCTATTCTGCAGAGAAGTGCAGCCTAATACCAAATAAAAGAGAAGCCATGTTGTCAATGATCATGGTTCTAATAGATACACACATTCTAAGAGCCTTCAAGAGACAAATATCCACAATAAATAGCCCTGATCTCCCAGTGGCTCATTTCTTTCAACTTTCTTCTCTCAAAGAGCATTCTCTTTGAAGAGGCATTCCATTTCCTACGAATGAAAAAGAATGAAGTAACAAGGAAAGGAAATCTTGTCCCCCCCCACCAAAGCTCTGTTTTGTTCCTTCATGTTGGACATGCCCATATGCTAGCTGTGGGCTTTGATGGCTTAATAGGACCTCTGCACAGCTAAAGGGCAGCTGAAGGACAAAGGAGCTGTCCATCAATAGGTGGAGACCAGTGTTGCCACCAATGTCGAGATTTAATTTCTCCAGTGTGGTGACATGTGACTGATGATGAGGTCACCAGCGAAGGGAAGATGGTCTAGAGAAAAAAGGAAAAAAAAAAAACCTCTTTTAGCAACAGATTTAAATAAAAATGGGCTACTTCATTAGTGGGTTTTCTTCGCTAAGCATTTTCAAGGCATTTATTTCATCATTTTTAAAAGTCCACCTAGAACACAGGCATCACTCCCTGCTTCTCACTGTCACTGTTCTTAGCAGGGGCAATTTGTCCAAAGAGACAACTGGCAACATTTTGGACATATTTTCATTTTTAAATTTATTTAAAAATTAATTTTATTGAAGTATAGTTGATTTACAATCTTGTGTTAATTTCCGTTGTACAGCAAGGTATTTCAGGTATACATATATATACATATATACATATATATATATATATATATATATATATATATACATTCTTTGTAATATTCTTTTCCGTTATATTTTATCACAGGATATTGAATAGAGCTCCTTGTGCTATACAGCAGGACCTTGTTGTTTATCCATTCTATGTGTAATAATTTGCATTTGCTAATCCCAAACTCCCAATCCTTCCCTCCCCCATTCCCCTTCCCTTTGGCAACACAAATCTGTTCTCTGTGAGGGATATATTTTTAAATGATAGGAAACATGAAGAAATGTAATACTGCCTGTGTGAAACAAAAAGATGAATCACTGGAAATCTCTGTCCTAAGTGAAGTAGACAAAGTTCTCAAAGAGTGAGAAAATGATAAGACTCAATAAGAATTTACCTCCATGAAAAGAGAGAAGAGGTGAAATAAGAGGAAGAAGAAGCAAGCTACTCTGGTATACAATTATAGCTTTGGAGAGAAATGAGACACAGGAATTGGATATGAACATTATCAGGACAATGACTTTTCCTTCCTTTTAAGGATTGTGTAGGAATGATATGGAACCCAATGACTGCACTTAGAAAACTTTGAGATCTCAAAGAGTTCATGGGAAGGCAACCCACAAGCTGGAGTCTTAGGTCCTAGATTACTAAGAATGAAAATTAATGGAGAAATCACTGACAGTACAGAGGGACACTTCCTTCTGCTTCTGCTTCTGCTTCTGCTCTGGTAGATATAGGAAAGGACATGATTTGCAAGTGTTACCAAGGGAACAGATTCACAGGGGTGAAAATCTTTTCCCTCACTCTCTTGCTAAGTTTCCTGGCCTTCCTTCCATATAAATAAATAGGACAAATTTAAAATTCTATGATAAACTAGAAGCTTGGGATTAAGAAATGCACACTACTGTAAATAAAACAGATAAACAACAAGGTCCTACTCTATAGCACAGGAAACTACACTCAATATCTCATAATAATCTATAAGGGGAAAGGTTCTGAAAAGGAATGTGTGTGTGTGTGTGTGTGTGTGTGTGTGTGTGTGTGTGTGTACACGTACATATAACTTTGCTGTACACTTGAAACTAATACAACATTGTAAATTAACTATACTTCAATAAAGGTAAATAAAAAAATAAAATAAAATCCCATGAAAGAGTCTGCCCCACCAAGCTTTAGGGAAAGATGGTAGGCAAAGTGGTTCTGAAGATTATTTCAAGATTTCTACTGGATTTTCCAAAATGGACCCTCTGAGACAAATTGCAAGAGTCTCTGAATTTTCACTCCCCATAATTCCCACCATTCAGCCCCTACACCATTCTCAATAAAGTTGACAGTGACCTCCAGGAATCCAATGGGCCATTTCCCTCCTCATGCCCCTAGGGCCCTTGGTGATAGTCAGTGTGGACAATGGAAGCACTCACTTCCTCTGGATTCCGTGACACCATGCTCTGTCGACTTTTCTCCAAACTATCTAGACCCTCCTCATTAGTATCCTCTCATCTTCTTCTATTCAATTTTGAATTTCAGAGTTTCTCAAAGCTTATTCCTGGAGCTGCTTACCTTCTTACTGCAAGTCTCTTTCTGGGGGGATCTAGTGATGTTCATGACCTCAATTATTCTCTACATACCTATGAATCCCTAATATATTTCTAGCCCAGATACCTTCCAGTCTTCACGGCAGTGTCTCTAAAGCACTAATCCAAGCATGGCCAAAGCCAAACTTGGGGTCTATCTCCTCATCCTTGACCTCCTCTAGTATTTCTAACTTCAGCCAATCCATCTCTGTCTAGATAAGTGCAGATGACATAAACATACCTCTTCCTTATCATTCATCAGTTATATTTTCTAAATATGACTAGGTCCTTCTCTTCTCCATCTCCACAGCCAAAACTCCAGTCTAACCTTCCTCCACATCTTGCTGCAATATCTTCCTAATCTTTCCATAATGTCCCTTGATACTTTCTCATCCATTCTCCCCTAG